>NC_134484.1:102770958-103010958 GCF_040206685.1 Ascaphus truei
GGCTTTGCAGCATGTATCCTCTGGTGCAGTCTCTCCACGCTGACCCCTTCTCCTGGGATGTCTGTCCGGTCACCGTTCCAGCTTCCAGTCGTCAGCTAGTCTCCACAACATGCAGAGGCTCCCTTAGGCTTGTGCACAGCCGGGTTTCCTCTTCTTGGTATTGGTCTGCGCATGTGTTGGTATCTCTGCTGATTTTTTAGTGCTGGTTGGGCAAAGCACTGTCTCCCAGAGATATGGTGGCTCAGAGTGTTCAAAAACATCAAACACGTTTCACCTGTTGGCTTCCTCAGTGATGTCACCGTTTTGAAGTATTTAAACTTTATACTTATTACCATATATGTATTGTCAATTTGATGTAGCATTGGGCACCCCTGTCTTTTGTTGTATTCATTTGCCACGCTCAGGAGCACTCATTTTGTCATAAATATATATTCATGATGTGGTGGGTGTAGCAGTTGGAGGTAGCTGGGAATGTGTGTGTGTTAATCAATTTCTGACTGGTAACAGTTAAATGAAGGTAGGTGACACCTCCCCCCAGAGCTCACCCCTCCCCACCTTTTTAGCTTAGGAGGGTCTGGCATTTTTCTGAATGGACAAGACTCACTGTAGTTGCTTCCCCCCCATACAGAAGTAAAAGGAAGGGGTCCCAGTTTTAGTGTTTGGACCTGCATTTTTGGTTATATCTTGACGTTTGGTATGCAGGCTTACGACGCTTTGGCCAAAAGGTTTAACTAAATAACCAAGTAATTACCATTATTATTGAAGTATTTAATCATTCTCATGCTGACATGAAAATATGAAGTTATTTAGTAGACACAGAGAAACATAATAAATAGTAGTGTGAATATGTGCAAATTTGTTATATTTTTACACAATAGTGTTTCCAATTAATGGGTGCCTGGTAGTTTTTCAACTTAATTATGTTGAATAGGCAAGTCAAAATGATACAATACACTGACTGCAGCTGTATGTGGGAGAAGATTACATGGACACTTCTTCCTTTGTATAATGACCGTGGGCAGTACTGTACCCAAATAGTTAAAATGTTGATACTTTGTTTTGCAAAGCTCATTTTAATGAATAGTTTTTGTAACTTTCCACCATTCCATGAGAATACATGCCGTTAGTAATTTCTTCAAACAAGAGACCTCCGTTGAGTTCTGCATATTTAATATATAGTGCAAATCAATTCAGATCAGAGAAAAGAGCAACAGTATCAGAGATATATCAGTATATCATTGACAAATACCCATTTTACAGAAATACTACAAATGATGTATTGCGATATTCGATCAGACAAACTTTATCAGTTAATGATTGTTTTATTTGAAACCCACCATATCCTGGAAAGAGGGGTGGCTCTTGGACAGTGCATGAATCATGGATGCGTATGTTTGATCATGGAAATTTAAAAAGAAGACAGCCTTTTTTTCAGGGGAAAAAAACCTATACATAGGTGCCCTCAGCGGTGCCTTACATTTTCAAAATAATGAATATTATTTTCAACCGGAGTTCTTCAACCAATACCAGAACCATGCCGGACCAACCTATTATGAGACCATGCATAACCAAGACCTGGCTCCAGCATATTACATGTCACAAAGTAACTATCTGAATTCGCCTTAGTGCATGACACAATATCCAAATTATTATGGAGCAAGCAACAATCCGAACGAGCTGAACCCACAGAACAACCAATTAATCGACCCCAGCAGCTGCCTCCACAACACCTCTTGCATGACTGCACAGAATATGCATGCAATGTAATGCAGGTAACTATAAAAGATTTACTTTATTCAATGTGTGATTCCCTTTTTTCTGAAGGACACACATATGCGTACCATTCATTACGCATGCGAATATCATCAGGAAAAACATTTTTGTGTACAAGTTGTGTCTTGCCCCTTTTACCTCTTCTCTGTCATCTGTTAATATTACAGAGGTCAAGGCGTGAAGATCACAAGATGCCGGAAGAGACTTCTGAAAGATAGTTGGAGGCAATTAATGAGATCAGTGGCAATATTCTTAAATGTGCTGTGCAAGTCCGCTGTCAATAAGATAACTTCCTGTGCATCCCTTAAATGTCAGTCCACAATGTTTAAGCCCCTCTGTTTTAAAGCAGGTCGCCATGTTGGCTTTTCGGAGTTGATGAAATATTTAATATGTGCAGCAATGCAGTGCATATATTAATTAATTTGCTGTGTATTTTGACTATGGATCCATAATCATGTCTTTTATTGCCTCATTCTGGGTTAGTGAGTTAGATAAATGGCTGGTAATGCATAAGATTGATAGTTAATATGTAAACTAATGATGACTATTTCATGTTATTTGGCAGTAGGTATATAACCTTGTTGAAGTGATATGATGTCTGGAACAACAAATGGCTGTAGTAGAGGCAGTTTTTATCATTTGCACTACTTGATAATTAATATATGGTTTGTAGATAAAATATTCATGCATAATCAATAATCCGTTATCCAATTTTTTTTCTTGTAAGTAATGTACAAATTATTTTTCATATACAAAGAAATAAAAATGTTACAAAAATGTATTAGACAAGTCTTACAATAGAAAAACATATATTATGTATGTTTGTATGCATTTGAAATGTTTTCATAAAGGTGTACATTTATAACTAACATGACATATCTAATTATTTTACAGATCTTGACATCTCCATTCCACAGACAGAAGATCATGTGAATGGAAGTATCCAAACACAGAAAAAGATACACATTTGACATACTCTTTACATATGCTGCAAACATGATTTAGACACTTGACTATATAACGTTGGGTCTAGTGCTATGAGACACAGCATACTGTGTTAATTGTAGGTTAGATGTCAAAGCAATGGTACATTTGGACACAAAAGACGACATGTTTTCTATATGAAATAAAAAAGTACACTCATGTTGAATTAATGAGAACGTGAAAAAATATTTGTAGTAATGTAATTACAGCTCAACCCCATTGCAGCACGATTCGCTACAATGCGGGTACGCATATAACGCGGTGTGAGTATGGCTCCCGTTTAAAAAAAAAAAATTCTCGCAAACTTCCAGGTTTTCCCATGTTTGGACACACACACACACACACACACACACACACACACACACACACACACACACACACACACACACACACACACACACACACACACACACACACACACACACACACACACACACACACACACACACACACACACACACACACACACACCTAATAATAATAATAACAGTATGTGTGTAAGAGAGTGAAGAGGTTAACTCCCTTCCCAGGCATCAGGAGACTTTGCACAGGTGTCAGATTGCACACCTGAACAGGGAGGTGTGCACAATCAACTCCTGATGGAGCAGGGATAAAAGACAGGAAGATGTCAGCGACAGAGAGACTGCTTCCATCAAGAGAGAGAGAGGAAGTGAAAGTTCTCCCAGCCGGGGAGAGTCTGGCTGTCATGGCCCTTAGAAAAGGGGGGGTCAAGGGGTGCTCCAATCTTATGACAACTAGATCAATAGTTAACAGTCTTCATGGACTCCAATATAGCAGTGTGGGTGTAACATAAATTGGCCTGTGAGTCACTCATAACAGCCTAAAGAATAATGTCCTCATAGTAATTAAGGCAGTCCAAGTTAGAGTACTCAACTATGATGGTCAAATATGAAGAAATAAAATCCTTACCCACTTCTGCTGTCTGTAGGGGTCCACTGTGGCGTGCCAGCCATGGAAAAAATCCAAGTACAAGTAGAACAAAAAAGCACAGGCGCACTGCCAGGGAGTCAGGTGGTGTAAAAAATAGAATCCATTTAATTCAGAACATATCTGATGACAAACATAACCCCAGGGGTGGCAACAAACAACCTCCTACGCGTTTCGGACGGGTAGGTCCTTTATCAAGGAGTGTTCTGAATTAAATGGATTCTATTTTTTACACCACCTGACTCCCTGGCAGTGCGTCTGTGCTTTTTTGTTCTACTTGTCATGGCCCTTAGGACTGAATGAAGCAGGCCTGTGGGGTCCAACTGGAAATCACACAGAGGATTAAGATTTCTCCTCAGAACCAGCATTCCTAAAGGAGTGAAGGAGCGGCACGGAGACCCTGTGAAGGAATCAATGCAATTCAGATAAGACTTTCAATACTATTTACTATGTAACTATATTACTCCCTATATACTGTTGCATATGCTTTGGGCTGGGAACCAGGTTAGTTGGCCAGCGCAGTTAGCTAGGGACCAGCTGCTGTAGTTAGTTTCCCTAACGGAAATAGGATTTAATTTTATTATTTTGTGTTTTGCCTTAAAGGGGCAGTAGCCCCAATGTTTGGTTGCTGTTTGGTGGCAAATAAACCTAATCCAGTTAAGGTTCATCCTCAGTCTGTGAGTCTATCTGCCCTCACCTACAGGCCGCTCCGTCACAATGTGCTAAACAGAATACACACATAGAGTATATTTATATGCCAGCCCTAACCCCCTTACCCATTTAGGTTTGAACACACTTAGAGAGAAGGAAATGGCACACAGAGTGTCCAGATCTATGCACTGAAATTAGAGTGTGAATACAAACGTAAAATACCAAGGGCTCAAGAAATTAGGTGTGCAATTTAAGAGCTTTAATCTTAACCCCATGAGTGCCAGATTGATCATATCCAATTAATGTGCTATCAAGGGGTTAAGATGTGCCCTGCAATGTGCCCCTCCCCCAACTCACCACAGGCTTTTTCTGCACTGTACATATACAATAGAATACTTCCTTAGCTTCTCTAATTGGTAGATGGGCAGCAAAAGGGAAGCATGCCTTCTGCGTGTGAACAACAAAATGACCTTTAGGGTCCTAGTCGGTGCCAGGGTGTATATTCTTATAGTGCCCCTGCTACTTCAAAATGTACCAATGCAAGTGCATTGCAGCTTTAAGAACATACATAAACTGTACACTTCTGCTCAGCCCCTCACTAATATGGTATCGCCTCAAACATTGTCCACCAACACAGCACATTCAAAACACTAAGCAAAACACTTTGCAATGTCACCAGCATACTACCATAGACTAGTAATGTCAGTGCTGACATATACCTATGGTTACTTTCTCTCTCTTCTACTGAGCAAAAGCCAAGAGATAATTCTGTTACTTTGTTTGTTTTTTTCCTTGACTTCCAGTCCATTACATCCTCAGACTTCATTTCCACGCCCGCTGACTCCTGCACACGATTGGGCTGTTTCTTCAGCATCTGACGAGGCACCCGGACCAGATTCTCCTTGGCTCCACACTGTGGTCAAGAGTGGTGAGATCTGGAACTCTTCAAGTGCAGCATTGACCTTTGTCGCCTCTGCTTTCCAAACTTTGAACCTTCTAGGCTCTTCTTACTGAAATGTCGTCTCTCAAGGAAATTTCCACTCTCATCAGAAATTTTTGATTTCCGTTTTGGGGCACTTACCAGGCCTTTGGGTTTTGGAAACCTAATTGCTTCTGTATAAACGCAGTCCATATTAACAATGTCATCAGGATTTTCCATCCACTTTGTGTGTTCGGGAACTGCCACCCACTTGGCTAAAACATCTTCTGTGGTGGCCTGGGTGTCTTCACTGGCATTAGTTTCTGTAGGATACAAATGCTTGGCCTGGGCCAATACCTTTTCTTGTAATGGAGACACCTGTGCATTACTGTTCCGCATAGCTTCCTTTTGTCTTAACTCTACCGCCATCTTTTCTATATGCTGCTTCTGTGACCAAGTGTCTGTCTTAGGTTTGTAACCTTTTTCTCCAACTTCATCTGAGGAACCTCCTGCTGGGCCATGTGGTCACGTGACGCGAGACATTTCAATGCAGAGGGATACCGGCATCCCATAAAGGTGCCTGTATCTCGGGAAGCAGGGGGTCCCCGGACATAAAACCAACCTGGTTCAGCTCCGGAGACCCCCTGCACCTCTACACTATTAAAGAAATGTATATTAATAAATATTTAAAAAAACATCAATACACGCCCCCCCCCCTCCGCCCAAACCCATACAGTACAGTAATGGGCAAAATAACAATTATCCAGATTTGGATAATAGATTATTTGCCCATTATTAAACACTGCATTAGCATACATAAATAAAGTAAATAAATAAAGTTATACTTACCACAACAGCAGGTCCCTCTGTCCTCCGTTGCCAGAAAGCATATATTCAAAATAAATACATTCTAATAGCCCCTAACCCCTTAATCACCTTAGCGGTTACTAACCGCTATAGTCATTAAGGGGTTAACCCACCCTGACCCGATACCAACCCGGGAGGCCTAAGCACCCACCCTGACTGACTATACCCACCCTGTACCCATTGAGTAATATAGTGGTACATCATACCCATATAATAATAATATGGGCATGATAAGCCTCTATAGCACTCAATGGGCACCCTAATGACAATACAGTAATACACAAGACACACAATAATAAAATGTAACTAAACTCCAAAAAATCACACGTCACTAAATACAAACAGTAGCCAGCTAATACAATCAATAGCAACATCAACAATGAATTAATTAAACCATTAACCAATCTAAACAATTAATTCCGAAACCAACTCAAAATGAATAGTAACACTAACCAATGTAAACAATGAATTACTCCAACATTAATGAATTTAAACAGTTAAATAGAAAGAATCTTTGGATGTGTTTTTTGATTTTTTGGGGGGAGGCACATTGACTGATAATATATTAATCGGTACCTCTTTAGGGTACAGATTAATACATTATTATGACAATATTTGGGGGGCATTTATCGCTTGGTATTGGTATTGCTTTTTGGCATTTCATGTATTATGTGGATGTCATTGTTTGTTTTTTCATGCTTAATGTTATTAAAGGTTTGCAATTGGTGTTCGTTTGTATTTAATGTTGCATTATGTTAGCTAATGTGTTTTATGGTTACTTCAGAGATTGTTAGAATTTCTTTCTATTTAACTGTTTAAATTCATTAATGTTGGAGTAATTCATTGTTTACATTGGTTAGTGTTACTATTCATTTTGAGTTAGTTTCGGAATTAATTGTTTAGATTGGTTAATGGTTTAATTAATTAATTGTTGATGTTGCTACTGATTGTATTGATTGGATTAGCTGGCTACTGTTTGTATTTAGTGACGTGTGATTTTTTGGAGTTTAGTTACATTTTATTATTGTGTGTCTTGTGTATTACCGTATTGTCATTAGGGTGCCCATTGAGTGCTATAGAGGCTTATCATGCCCATATTATTATTATATGGGTATGATATATCACTATACTACTCAATAGGTATAGGGTGGGTATAGTCAGTCAGGGGTGGGTGTTTAGGCCTCATGGGTGGGTGAAGGGGGTATTAGCCCTAAGGATGGGTGTTTAGACCTTGCGGGTGGGTAGCGGTTGGGTTAACCCCTTTATTACCTTAGCGGTATTAACCGCCAAGGTAATGAAGGGGTTAACTCCCCCCGCAACCCACCCGCAATGCCTAAACAGCCACTAAGGGCCAAATTCCCCCTTCACTCACCCCCGCTAGCCACTGTATTGTATTGTATTGTATGTTTCTTACAGTAAGCTTGGCACGGGTGTTTAATCCCTTCATTGCCTTAGCGGTTAGCCGCTAAGGTAATAAAGTTGCTGTACATTCATGTTTCCTGCCTCGGATGCATGCCGGGGGGCTCCGGTGCTGGTATTAATGGCTATCAGCTCCGGAGACCCCCGGCATTAATCCGAGGCAGGAAAGGGGCCTGATTTTTTCTATGTCCCGACACATCGCTGCTCATCAAGGCGTCTCCCCACCAATTGACCAAAAAAATTGTGGTGAATTGGATTTGGGGAGAAGACCGCCTTTTAGGGCTGCGATGGGCTGCGATATGCCGCGACAGCCGACTCGCAGGTCTCTGAATCGCGCGAGTTTATCAACCATCCAAAAATGGTCGATAAGGGGTTGATCACTGCTCAGTCGGCGAATTTCGGATAGCGATACAATTTTGCGTCGATACATGCCGTTATCGAGCACTTATCGAGGCTATCTGAATACGAGTAGCCATTTTGGTCGATAAGTGCTCGATAAGGGCCTTATCGAAGCTTTCTGAATAAGGCCCTATGTCACAATGTATACAATCCAACTTTATTAGACAATGTATTAAGCCTGACAATGTAACACTATTTATATTTAGGAGCATCGTTCATGATTTAAACTCTATTTTGTTGATATGAGATGTGAATTAATTACTTTATATAATGTCTTTTCATTTATTAAACTGTACATATGACAGATGCTTGTTTGTTCAAACAATTTTGCCATAGTTATCATCCTTACCTCAAAAATATATAATTAATGGTATGTATATAGTACGATATTAAACCACCATTTGTCTCAACACATAGTACTGCTTTTAGCCAAAACATTATTTCTAGTTGTTATATTTTAATTATGCATATTTAATTTGACATACAATTATTTTTAATATAGAAAATTAAATTTTTTTCAACATTATCGTGGATATACACAGTGCATTTCTAACATCTTTTTGTGTAATTTTTTCTAAATATCATATCACACTCTAATACATATTAGCATTGCTATGTATGAATATATATTTTACTATCAGTATGAGTACAGATTTTGTTTGGAATAATTACATAGATTATGTGTTATTCATAACACATTTACCACTAGCGGAAATAAGCTTCACTGTATAAATCATCACTACAGTGTTTGAAAGCATTCTAAAATTATGATTTGAAGTTGTTCTTTTCGACGCGTCAAATCATATCTTGGGACAGTCGATCTCTAAAATAGATATCTGAAATATAAATAACATATTTAGAAAATGTTATACAAATACCAATATGCTGCTTTAAGCAGACTTACACTGTAATTTTATGCAAATATTACTTTAGAGGTTGACGCAGAAGGTAGACATATGCTCCTAGATCATTGTAATGTCAACAATTGAACATTGTAATACTGCCCCGGCCAGCTTTATTCTAAAGCTTGCCGGGTTAAATGCGGGGCTTTTTTCCGATTTGAACGGTGTTTCCCGCGCGGCGACCGCGTCAACAGATAAGCACTAATGGCACTTATCTTTGAAAGTGCCCGAGGCGCGGGAAACCGGTTGAAAAGAAGCCGCGCGCTTCCGCGGTTTTAAAATTCCCGCGGTGGCAGCCACTTTAGAGTAAAGGCGGCCGCCACTGTATGTGTTACAAAATGCTGCTCGGCTTTATCTAGCTCTGAGTGTATTTCACCGCGGCCATCATTCTGACCGCGAGCAGGCTCTGTTGCACGCACACGTGAGCTGGGCGTATTAATGCAGCTTCTCATAGTGGCGAGTCAGCATCGTCACATTACCACGTAGCCACTTCACATGATGACACGGCATTGATATTATTAGATGCTGAATTGTAAGCAATCGATTGTAGGTGAATTGATCTATCTATAATGTAGATAATTACTTGTCAGTATTCACATAGTATTGATGCACATATATGATGTAATTTCTAAAAAAAATTACACGGATTATTACAATGCAGCTTTACACATATATATGTTCTAATTGTTGCTACGCTACATCATGTGTGTACTTTAGCGCATGCGTTAGGGATATGATGCAGATGATGCTCTCATATGTAATAAATTAATTCTCAATTCTGTAAGTTAAGGCATATTACATTATATTTACCTTTATTGTAGAAGTCAATAAGGACCTTGCTTGTATCCATTGTTGCAGCCAGCTTCGGCCATGGTTGAGTCAATCATGGAATCCTAATGCATATACATCTCGTTGCCAGCGTTGTTATGTTGACCGGCATCGTTTTGTGTCCAGGACATGGGCTGAGCCAGGTACGCATTTTGGCTAACATTTTCCTATGCACATTGGTATTGGGCAGAGAAGTTTTGCATGTTCCCATAATAGTTAGCTTAACCAGTATAGTCAAATGTTTTATCACATATCATTGTGTTATTTAAATAAACTTTAAATCACATAACAATGTTTGTTGGTAGTAAATTGACATCAGGCTTATCACCTATTATCTCCCTCAGGCCCTTGTCTTTTTGTAGTATGTGCCAATGTTTTTGCCTGCTTCGTGGTTGAAGGTTGTAACAAAGGGAACAAATTGTTTGTTTGCCATTTAGGTATTCCGACCTCAAGCAAATCTGGGAATCTTCCTTGTGGAGGATTGGAGTTATATTTACCGTTATATATCCCATGCATTCCAACACTATCACTATATGGTATTATATCCCCAACGACTTCAGTTTTATTTAATTCATTCCTGTATTAACCTCAGTATTTTATCTATGCAAGGCTGATAGCCCTACATTTAAAAAAACTTTTTTTAGTTCATTTAGATCGGAAGCACCATGAGTACCTCTAAGACTATCTGTCCTAGTCTCATGCACCACCATGTTAGATATTGCGTTTTCATATTAGCATAACTTAGTGCTCTATTCATTTACATTATTGATTACAGGGAGGCTGCTATATGGTTTCTATGCTAGGTTACAATTAATATTTTTATACATATTAGTGACCATGTATATTCAGACTCTCAGCGCAGTGCACTCTATGACTGTTGATTTTCTTATGTCACAGATACAAATACAAGGAGAGTCTAAAACCCTGGCTGCAGCACATGTAATACAGTTGTTTACTGCATGTAACGGACAGCTGCTCTAGATCAAGCCAATCTGAGCTGGCTATATAAATATAGCCATTACCCCTGGTAACATCATCACTGAAGAAGCGGTATGCGAAACGCGTTTTATGAATTTTGACCACAGCCAGCCACCGTACTCCTCCAAACAGGCAGATCGTCCAATCAGCAAGCACCCTACAGACCTCTATCTTCCTTCATGAACCGTCCGCAGGTAGGAACGGCACCGAAGGGCTTGACCAGGCTGCGCAGGAGCAAGGAATGCCACCAGGAAGCAGTGGACACAGAGGGACGGGGGAGCTACTGTGAAAGACACCCCAAAAGAGATCCTAGATAAGGAAGGGACAGACGTGGGGGTACTGGGTCTGAGAGGAGTAACATCAAGCAGGAAAGCTATTCACCAATGCTTTTGTGAATAAGCCGTTTGTGAGTGCATCCATCTTATTTCATTTATTGTTATTAAAACGTATTATGCCACGTTCTTTTTTTCTTTCTACTTTTTTTAATCATTTCTACTGATTGCTGTGGAAGTGTACACCCCATCTCCAGTGTGATCAACATATGTAAGTGCACGTTAATTCTCCATGAAGATTGATGTGGAAATCTGCAAACAATTATAGTAAATTGGGTGGTGTGTACAGAGTAGATTTGAGCCTGTGCCACCTCCTTAGGAGTGGTTATTAGTACCTTTTTGCCAGTCTACCAATACCTCTTTTTTGTATGTCTATTTTCTCCCCATATATACCTGGTTTTGTTGATGGACTGGGTACACGCGCTGGAGAACTTTCTTTTTTCACTTAAGCTACAATTTGGAGGAGTTGGAACACCTCCTTGGACTCTAGCAGCAGGACTCAGTGGACATTGTAATTATTTTCTTTATATCAGTCTTGTACCATGGTTTGTGGCTGGCACTAACATTTCTTTGTTTCATAATGAATATAATGTCTGAAGTACAATTGTACATGACTAATTTAACAACATTAAAACAGTATCTATTGAGCGTGAATCTTAACAACATGGAATATTTGTGTTATATCATAAGTAATTCTGTTAATTTGACAACACTATAACTACATTTATGTGACTGCAACATCACATGTGATAACTTTTATTTACTAACTCTGCCAATGTCACTCACATTTACAACTGTCCTATGGTCATATGAATGTGTAGTTGTGGCATATAAATTTACACATAATATTGTACAAACTTCATGGCCTCACCTTCCATTAATGGTGATGACACTTGGGATGCAGGTATTGCCACCTGTTGTCCAACGGGAGATGCATGGGTTACTATGTAAGTTTCAGAGAAGACAGTTGTTAATATTGTCAAGTATGTTAACATAACATTATCTGTAGTCTGAGTACTTAAGACTATATCATTATTTCTACTCTTTTATCTGTGATCGTTTAACTGTGATCAGCAGCAGCTGTATATGCTACATATTATAAATGTTTGAAATTGAGACATATAATAATGTAAAATACAATGTGAATACTACTACATACTATGTGAATGCAGATATATATGAAGGGTGTGTAATACCATTTCTTCTGTGAGTCTACATAAACAGTATGTATTAAGTATTATTTTGTTCACATACACTATACAATCATGTCATTATAACACAATAAACAATCTGAAACACTAATGATATTGTTGTTTTAATTTTTTATTTAACAACATTCCTATTGCAATCAGTTACTCCTGTAAAAGTACTGACCTGGGGGAAACGGGTGATCGTAAACCCCGATATCCCTAGCACAAGACAAGTCTTCAACCATGACGGGTAAGAATTTTTCACTCAGCTGCTCTTCCAATGGAGTCAGCCTTAGATTGGGGGCTGGAGATCCTCTTCCAGTGCCTGAAGCATGTAAACATGTACTTTGCAATTTTGCCTTCAATTTCTGTTTAATATCATCAAATCGCTTTCGGTAGTTATCATGAGTTCTGACCTGATTTCCAAAGGAGGACACAGACAGTCTAATCTGTTCCCACAAATCCTTTTTGACATGTGAACTGGTCTTACCTTCAGATATAACAAAATAAAGTTGTTCATGTAAATATCTTATATTCCAAATGTATTTATTTTTAAATGTGAGAACGCTTCTAACATTTGTTTAACATGCTTTTTGACAAATATGTGTGACACATGAAGATTTAAAAAATGTGAATACATACTAAGCAAATGATGAATGAGAATATGTAATATTTACATACAATTAGAAAATTGCTCGATTCGCATCCTGGTTGTAAACACTCAATGATAACATGTGTATATATAAACAATGACATTTATATGTAAATGTCCGTTCAATGTGAATTCATAAATGTTAGGTCATAGATGGCTATTAAATTTTTTACAGTCATTACAAATTATTTTCTTACATCTAAGTTCCCATACAGCCGATCATAATGCTCCAAAATACCAGTATCAAGGACTTTATTCTCTTCATCGTTGAAATGTATATTTCATTTTTTTCTATATGCTACTTAAGCCCAACTGCAACAACTGAACTTGGCTGCTGCTGACTGGACTCCCCTTCATCCAGTGCAACAGACTGCAGGAGCCTACCACCATCGCCACCACCACCACCACAACCAGTCAACCCACAACCAGTCACCCCATCACCACCACTCATCCTACCACCACCAGTCACCATACCCCCACTCTCCCCACCACCAGTCATCCCACCACCACCACCAGTCACATTGCCATCACTCCCCTGACTCCCACGTGCACTCCCACACCTACTCACCTGAACACCGCTCCCATCAGCACCATCACTCACCCCAGCACGCCATCCCGTCGATACCTCAACCACTCACAAATAACAGATAATCAAATTAAACGATACAATCACAAAACACTTTCAAACTTACAATAACACAAATGTGTAAAGAAAACAAAACAACACAAGACAAATCTCTCAAAATACACAACTGTAGCAATCACAAATCCTCCAAACACCTAGATCTGTCTGTCTCTCCCTCCCTCCTTCCCTCCCAACAGCACAGAGAAGATTAAAATAAATGCAGCATTTAAGCACACCGCTCGAGAAATTTTTGTCTTGCGAGATTATTGTCCAATGCCACAATAACATTGTTGAACACGCCACACCATTTCCTAGTTCTCAGAGAGACGATCATCAAGCCGTCGGCTACTCGCCACTTTTTAAAATGTTGCTATCACAGATATTCGGGGCTTTCTGTATACCGTGATAGCAACGCTGTCAAAAATGGCGAATTAAAAATCGTGGCTATTTTTTCTATCGAAGTTTACTACAAGAGGCCCCTAGTGTCCACCTAGGAGGACACTCCAGATGTAGCTGATTGCTGCGATAGCGAGGATTCTTTGAATGACTTGAAGGATACAGGGGACCTAACTACAGGTATCCTGTTTGCATACGGTATTTCCCCCTCTGAATGCTCATCCTCCGTCCAACCAACCCTTCCCCCAAAATCCCAATCCCTCAGATCAATAGACATATCAGGTGACACATTATCACTGGGAAAAATGGGGCCAGGAAAGGCGAAATCAGTGGCCATAGTGCCAGCAGAGGCACTGGGAATGGTGGCAGCATTGTCCTGAACAGGGGCCTGGGAAGGGATATGGGCAGCTGGGGTCGGTGATTGGGGCTTAGCAATGTCCAGGGCCAGTTCAGTGGGCTTGGGCTTGCCGCGACCCCAAGGAGATGGTATATGGGGGTCATCGGGGGTCCGACAACCCTTCCCTCTGGATCGGGTCTAGGTAGGGGAGTATCAATGAGTGGCTGTCCCGCACTCACCCCTGAAGGTCCCGGCTATGTTTCCGCAGCTTGCGCAGCCGCCATCGTGTGGATGTCATCTGCAAAGCGGTCTCGTGGGATCTCCAGGCAGGCACCGGTCCGGCGTTGTGGATGACATCACTTCTGGCAGCGCCAGAAGTGCATCAACCCACGGCATACCAAACAAGGCCCCACCTGGTTCCTCATCGGGGAAGGCCGCAATTGGATCCTGCCAGAACAGGGGACATCTTTCGGCTCCACAGGTTCCTCCGCAGGTGATTCCTTTACAGTGCCGGCATCTTACTCTGGCGTGGGGCTCCTCCGGGGCTCCGGCAGCACCACAGCTGGATGGGCACCTCTGAACTAGAACTCTGCCGCAGAACACAAGTGGAAATTTCTCCACTGAAATTGCTTCTTCTTCTGAAGAGGAGGGTAAAGACACCTCCTCTGGGCCGTGATGTCAGGGCGCCCCACACCCCATGGCAGCAATTGGCATGGAGTATGCCTGCTCTGGCACCACCAGGGGAAGCGCACCCAACACCCCCGGGACAGTCAACTCACCCTCGCTGCTCACAGACACCGGTTCCGGTTCTGGAACAGTCAGGGAGTTGGCTGCTGGGTCTCTCTCTGCAAGGGAATGCTGGGGCCTTGGTTAGATTTTAGTAGGGCCCATGGGCCCACAGGCCCACAGATGGTTCCACCATGTACAGGCCAGGATAAGCCGCATCCGATGGCAGTAGGTCAAGGTCATAAGCCGAAGTATGTACCATTGGCACCGGATCTCTTGGGCATCCAAACATGATGAGCAGGGCACATGGGCCCACGATATTAGCGGCAGCAGGGTAGAACTCTGCAGGGGCCGCACCAGTTAATGTGGAGGGCTGTTCGATCGGGTGGAAAACATTGGCAGGCCCAGGGCTGGCAGGCCGCATGAATAAGGCCCCGCAGTGCTGAGACCTCGCGGTGGGACTGGCGCCACCCCCAGGGAGCCTGCAGTTTGGGGAGACACAGCGCTGGTGGTGTCGGACATGGATGGTGACTACCAGGTAGCCTCCTGGTAGGTAATAATTTGCCAACTCCAAAGCTGACATTTTCTTTAGCAGAGTGCAAAGTAGCTCAGGCCTCTTGCTTAGCTCCGTGGAACTGATTTGGGCAGGGAGTGGTTCACTTCTCCCATGACAGAGACAGAGTCCTTGATTGGGTCTTGTGGATTGCCCCTCCCCTGAGTGGAATATAGGGCAGGGCTTGGTAGACCAAAGAGTGACTTGGCTCCGGCTGAGCCAGTCACTGTGAGGGGCGTGTTATTGGTTTGGCGCCAAAGAGCTTGCAACTGGTTTGCAGAAAGCTTGCAACTTGTCTTTGCAAACCCATGCGGTCCCGTATTTCTGGCGGGAATGCCATTTTGGAAAACACAGTCCATGCATTGGACTCCATTTTGAGTCAACAGAACAGTCCATGAGGAACTTAGGCACACAGGTTCCCCCAGCACCAACTGAAAGGAGCCCGTCTCAATTTTGAGTAAGATGGAGGGTACACGCTCCCTGGATTTCCCATCAGGGTGCGCCCCAACCATTGTTCTGATTTCTGATGAAGGGTTCAAGTTCCCTGGACTATTTTCAATAGGGTGTGCCCCAGCTAGCACATCTTCTTGTGCAAAGGTACACAGGGTCCCCAGCAACAACTGTAAGGTCGGACCCTCTTTTAAATGCTCCTAGGTACATAGGGTCCACAGCTACGACAGAAAAGGCCCATCCCTATCTAGTGCAAGATGAAGGGTACACACTCCCTGGACTATTTCCCACAGGGTATGCCCCAACATATAATTCACTTTGGCAAGGATCTAGGCTAGCCTCCTCCCCGGTGTCGCATCAGGGAGAGGCTCCCCCTTGTTTAACTCGCATGTGTGCCCAGGGTCCCTGGTGAGTATCAGGAGCCCGGCTCCTTACTGCATCTGGCAAGGGTCTGGGCACCCTCCTCTCAACCGGGGAAGCCTCAGAGAGTGGGTCCCTCCTTCCTTAATAGGAAGGAGTGCTGCATTGCCCGAAAAGCCTGCCCTGTTGCTGCATCTCAGCAGCACCTCCAATTGTAGCGCTACTTCCCCCCCCCCGTGCCCCCTCTTGTGAGATTTGCTCTGGCTACAGGTCTGTGTGGTGCTAGACACCTGTTTGGTTCAGGAGAGGCTGTGCTTCTGCGATGTTGTGGGGAAACAGCTCTAGGCGGTTTCAGGCAGTAGTTCTTCTCATGGTGCTGTGCCTCCAGTCACAGAAGGCTCCAGAGTTCTGGAGACTGTCCCTCCTGTGACATTCCCCTGAACATACCCCTACCCAATAGACTATAGACTAAGGCAGGGGTATATAAAATGGGATCCTTTATTGGTGCGGCCACTCCAGTTTTTGTTACAGCGGATGCATGATGTTAATAGCAGGATCCAGGTTTTAGGATGGCCCTAGGCCACACTGGTAGGCAGGAGGCCCGGCCAGGTGCCTTAACTCTTCCCCAGCCCATAACAGGTCTGGAGGCATAGGTCTCTACCCCCTGAAGGGTGAACCTGGACTGACTAACTTTACATGCTTCCTCCCTAAGGCACAGGAGGAGGATGGCACTGTAAGGGATCCGGTCCTGGGTTTGGCTGGAACTCACCCTTACATGGCTATAGAGGTTCCAGGCAAAGCTCTCCCTGAACAACTATTGGAATCACCTGGTTCTGGACTTACACTGCAATCTGCTTGTTGCTGCCTACTATGCAGCTCTGCCCCTATTGGCTGTCTATGCTATTTAGTGTTAGCCCTTCCCCCCAGGAAGGGGCTGAGCATAATTCCTGTTTTCCTGGTAACCTGTGCTTGCTGCAAGCACCTCTGCCTGGCCTACCTTAGGCCTTCCCATTCCTGTGCTGAAGCGTTGGATCCCCAGCACTAAAGCTTCATGGTTCCTGTGGCCTGTCTGCATATACCCTGCTTCCAGAGTCCTTCATTACTCAAAGTCCCTACCCTATTTCAGAAATCCATTCCTGTGCTGGAGTGCTGGATCCCCAGTGCTATAGCTTCAGTTTATCTGTGGCCTGTCTGCATACACTGCTTCCAGAGGCCTTCAATCCTTTCTTTCCTTTATCTGTGCTTGTCACAACACCCCAGCTTGGCCCGCCTGGACTCCTTGTGCTGAAGCCCTGTGCTGAAGCTTCCAGTCTCCTTGTCTACTGTTCCAGAGGTCCTCCCATGCTGGAGCATCTGCGATGGATCACCTGCGCTGTAGCTGCCCTGTTCCGGAGACCTTCCCTTGCGCTGAAGCGCGACGCAGAAGCTCTATACTGAAACTCTACGCTGAAGTCTTCCTGGTACTGACCCCAGCCTGTGACCCGACCTTCGCGCCTGTGCCGCCTGCCTTGACGCCAGCTTGGATATCATTATTGCTGCTAACAAAAAAGACAAAGGTGCCCAATGCTACATCAAATTGACAAAACATATATGGTAATAAGTATAATATATATCATTGAAGTATTTAAACTTTATACTTATTACCATATATGTTTTGTCAATTTGATGTAGCATTGAGCACCTTTGTCTTTTGTTATATACATTTGCCATGCTCAGTAGCACTCATTTTGGCATTAATATATATTCATGATGTGGTGGGTGTAGGAGTTTGAGCTAGCTGGGAATGTGTGTGTGTGTTAATCATTATTGCTGCTATCTCCAACCCCGACCCAGCTACCCACGACAACGGAATCCACAATCCGGACCCAGCTTTGCAGTCTCAGGCCGGTGTTTAACTATCCACACCACAGCCCCGCGGTCCGGTTCTAGTTTGTGGCGAGCACGACCGTTACAGTATGCTCAGCCGAACAAACAAGGACCCCACTGAGTGGGTCTAGACCTGGCCCTGCTTGAAAGACTGTTCCATGAACTGTCCCTGTCCACGGACAGGAACACGAAAACGACGGATCACTGTCAGTCCCCCATCTCTGCTATTTTGCAGCCCCTCTGTACAGAGTTCTGCTACCAAACCCTTTTGGGCACCCTTTTTGTTTTCTTACAATCCCCAAGCTAATGTAGCATTTCCGCAGCCCAAAGAGGAACTTTCTACGCCCATTATTTCCAAGTCAAGTTCCCCTTTTTCTTTCTTATTTTCTTACTTGTGTATCTGCGTTTCAAAGTTGATAGTTCTAAACCCCTAGATTTAAAGGCAGACTTAGTACATTATGCCCCCATTGAGGCTCATTTTGCTGAGTCTAAGACCACTTCTCCTACTGTTGGGGTTTATTTTTTCCCCCACCCCTGTCTAAGATTCCTACTGCTGGGTTCCCTCAGGCATTTCATTTTCTTGTCTTTGACTCTAAGCCCTTTTCCTTAGAGCCCCCACAGTAATTGGTTCCCATTTTGCTGATTTTCAATCAACCACTTCAGAGATAAGCTTATCTTTCTCTGATTCCCTTGCAATGTTTGAGTTCCCTGTTACTGCATCTGAAGATCCAGTTCCTAAGTCAAGTTTTTCTGTCTCAGAGTTCACTGCTATGTGTGAAACACCTATCCTTGATTCCAAGCCTTGTTCCTTAAACTTCTCCACAGTAATTGCTAGTCCTAGTGTGGTTACCCAGAACCCCACGTTAGAGCCTAGCGTATCTTTCTCTGATTCTTCTACAGTATCTCCTGAAGCCATTGAGTCTGGGACTTCCATTCCTAAGTCAAGTTCGCATTTTGCTGATTCTTCAGTGTTTGAAGTACCCAGTTCTAACTCCAAGACTTCTGTTTCTAAATCAGGTTTACCGCTCACCCAGATTCCTCCTGTACCTGATATAATCTGTTCTGATCCAAGCTCTCCCACTTTAAAGACATATTCCCTACTCACTGGTCTCTATGCAGTGCCTGATGGGCCCTCTCCTGATTTTGGGGTGCCATCTTCAAAGACTGAAGCACTCCTCTTGGACTTCATTGCCTTGCCTGAGGTGCCTGCTACTTGTGCTCCCACTGTGGGCACGGGATGCTTCTCTCTGCTTGCTCTTCAGTGTCTACTGCTTACTCTGCAGATTCCCAGACATCTGAACTGATGCTTTCCAAAGCCCATCTACCCAGGGGTGCTGACCTCCTATTGATTGCCAGTACCATGGCAGAAAGCTACTTATTCACCCCTACTGTCACAGATAACTTGCTAGGTGTAACGGGTCTGGACTTTGACAACAGAACTGTATCAGTGCATAATTAGACAGGGCAGATTAGTACCAAAAAGAATACATGGCTACACACTCTCCCTGGTGGAATCTCACGGACCCCGCTGAGAACCTAATTTTATGTACCATCCTTCAGTTGGTCAACCTGGAACAAAGCATAACAATTTATACTATTATAATTAATAGCATATAGTTGATGGCATACAACGGATATCAAAGAGGTATTACAGATCCCTCCCATAATGTGGATAATCCTTACCCCTCTTATAGTAATGTTTAGGGTCAGGCTTTTTAACGAAAATGCCCTCGTAGTCTGGAACAGTGACAGAGTTTACCCTTTTGGGACCACGCTCAGGTAGATACTCTACCCGGTCCAGATAGATGCCTCTCCCTACCCTCTATACTCTCATTAGGTAAAACACCTTCTCCTCCTTATAATTCCTGGAGTAATTGCACTTGGAGGCTAAAAACGGTAAGACAGCGTCCCTCAACCAATCCTCACTATTGGCCTCTATTTCCCACGTGATGGGATGAGGACATAGGGGTAGTGGTATCCATGGGACTGCTGGAACCTTTGTACAATGAGCCGGTCAGTCCTGCTGAGCTGAGCAGAAAGCCATATACTCAGCCATTCCACCCCCAGCAGGATCACTGTCGAACCCATTCATGATTCTCCAGTCCTGGGAAGCTCTAGCTACCTCCTGATTGTCCTGAGAAAAGTGGGTAGCAACCTTAAACTCTTCAATGCCTTTCGAGGTCTTAGGCTCTGCAAAGTCTCTGTGAGTGTCAGTGTCAATAGGCCTACCACGGCCTGTTACCACCAGCACCTTGTGTTTATCAGGGTCCATAGAGGCCTTGCGCCCCCGGCCTTTGGCTCGGTCCTGGTGCCACAGTTACAAAGGGTCAAGTGGGGACGCACTCACCGGAGCGGGTAAGTAACATTCTCCTCCGCCCCAGCGGTCGCCTCCACGATGCTGACATCCAGCAGCACTGGGTGTGCGTCGATGTCCTCGGCATGGGAAGAAGTACCAGCCGGTACCTCCTCGCTGGATCCCTCCGCTGAAGCCTGGAAGGAAGAAGAAGGATCCTCACCGCTCCATTGAATCCTGGCAGTAGCACGGTCCTCCCAGCTGGGAGAAGGCATGTCCGATGCCGTGTCTGGGAACCGCCACGACCGTGGTGCTCCTCCACTTGGGATGCACCGTCGCTCTCGCTGACGTCATCAACATGGGATTCCGCTCCCATTCGGTCTTTAAGGAAGGCGTCTCCTCGGAAGCCGCACTGGAGTGATGCTCCGGCCGGAGCATTACAGTGGATCGCCTTCCGACGCTATCGTCGTCCAACGTGGTTTGGGATTTGCACCCAGGGGAAGAGGCCTCAGCCTCCTCCTGGGTTGTCACCTTACCCGGTGTCTTTAGTTATCTCTGGAACAGGGACGCATGAATCCCTTGGAGCGTCCGCTCTCGAGGCCGCAGTCCATGCCGCACTTCTTTGTAGGAAGACCGCATCTTTTCTCAGGTCTGGTAGAGTAGGCAGACACCTTTGGCGTTATGTCGGACACTACCCACAAATATTGTAACACCACCCTGTTTAACCGTGATCCTATAGTCTCCTTCCTGAGGTTTCTGGGTCCCAGAAAGCCAGAACACCCCCTCCCGGCACCCTACATATCAGTCCTCAGGGTGATACAAACTAGAACATTTGACACATCGAATAGCACAAGTTACCACACATTCTGAGCAGCACAGGCTGCAGCTCCACTGGCCAGAAAGTTTATCCCTTTCTGGGCAAGAGTCCCCCACACTACACCTGGCATAAACCCCTTTTCTGTACTTAGAACATGGAGCGTAAATACAGATGCAGCCACGAGTATCCGATGGCTTGCCTTGGAAATTTTGGGCAATCTTGCTATGTGCCTCAACAATTCTGTAAGATTTCTGTGGACAGTCTCATGGCCCATCGGATTAACACAGTGAGGGGGTCCCTGTAGTCCCATTCAAACTGAATGGGACAGCAGGGACCCCTGCTGTGTTAATCCGATGGGCCATTAGGAATCTCACAGAAATGTTGAGTTATTTAAAATGCCATTTTCTGCACTCGCCTGCACTCGCGTCTTAAGGCGGTATGGTTGGAAGAAATCCCGCGCCATGACATGGGTATTCTGAGGTATACAACATGTGAAGTGTTCGAATAACGACTGCTGCATCTGTTAGGGGGTTACCTACTGTAAGCCTGCAAACTATCCAATTAAGCAGCTAACCCCGTTATAGCTACTCTGGATGCTGACAATTCACCCTGCATGTTATGCAAGGTTTCTGAAAAAACTCCAGGCATGTCTTGCTTGGTTTTGGCTAGAATAGCCAGCAATATTCCAGTTGGATTCATATGCCTTTGAGGGACTGATACTTGGGCTTGTCAATCTATCAGGATGTATGGCGTTAACATGGATACCCACAGAAGACAGGAGACCGAAATAAGTAAAAACTGCTAATAATAAGACTGGTAAAACAAAATAGTCTGTTAAATGTGCAGAGCTACACCAAAAAGCTATGGTGGCTAGGGGAACAAAGAAAAGGAAGGGAGCACTGAGGGATGAGGGAAATAACCAGACAAACTAAAGTTAGCAGCAAAGACTGCATTGCTACATGCAAATGCAATAGTAGCAAGGGACAAACAGAAAGCAGGGGGCAATAAGTGACAAGGGAAATAACAAGACAAACTAAAGTTAGCTGCAAGGACTGCAGTTCTCTGTTTCAGTGGAGGCAGAAACCAGATTGTAAAGTGTTAAACAGGCAGTTGGAGGAGAGGAAATTAGTCAACCTGTTGCATACCAGCTGCTCAAGTAGCTTGGAGGCAAAGGGGAGCAGAGACAGAGGACGATAGTTAGACAGATAGGCTGGGTGAAGAGAGGGCTTCTTTAGAATGAACACGAGTGCCTGTTTGAAGGAAGATGGGAATGTGCCAGAAAAGGTTACATAATTACCTAGTAGATGAGGTTGAAAAAGACATGCGTCCATCAAGTTCAACCTATGCTAAATTTAGACGACAGATACTTTATCCTATATATACGTACTTACAGAATATTGATCCAAAGGAAGGCAAACCTACCAGCTTTTGATTCCACTTTACGCTCCTCCCTCTCCTCTCTCAGTTCTACTTCAGACCCTGACAACTTGGTCAGGAACTACAACTCTGCCTTATCCTCCTCTCTTGACCTACATGCCCAGCTTTCTCTCTGCCGTCCTCGCCCTTCTAACCCCAGACCCTGGCTAAATTCCCACACGTGCATGCTGCGTTCCTCCACTCGCTCCTCTGAACACCTCTGGAGGAAATCTCATACGCTCGCAGACTTCCTTCACTACAAATTTATGCTGTCCTGTTTCAACTCTGCCCTCTCTCAGGCTAAACAAACCTACTTTTCATCACTAATCAACACGCACAAGTCTAACCCACGTCGACTCTTTTCTGTCTTTGACTCTCTACTTAGACCACCCTCGGCTGCCTCCTCTTCTTCCTCCATCTCACCTCAGGACTTTGCTGACTTTTTAAAGAAAAAGGTGGAATCCATACGTCAGAACATCCCATCTTTTGCCTCCTCCCATCCCACACCGCTTCCTAACTCTCCTCCTGCCTTTCTGGACTCTTTTTCTGCTATCTCGGAGGATGTGTCACTGCTGATCTCCTTTTCTCCCTCTACCACCTGCCCTCTTGATCCCATTCCTTCCCATCTCCTGAAACCTCTTGATCCTTCTATAATCCCTATGCTCACACAGATCTTTAACTCTTCCCTCTACTCTGGTACTTTTCCATCCTCCTTCAAACATGCAACCGTGATACCATTGCTCAAAAACAGCAAGCTTGACCCTACCTGTCCGTCTAACTATCGACCTGTCTCCCTCCTGCCTTTTGCCTCCAAACACCTTGAACGTCTTGTATTCTCTCGATTGCTACACTTTCTCAAAACCTATTCTCTTCTAGACCCTCTTGTCAGGAATCCACTCCTGGCTTTGGCTGGAGCCCATCCATCCGGAGCTTTGCAGGTTCCAGACAAACTATTCCCTGCTTCTGTAATCACCTGCCTCTTGCTGCCTCCTGTGCAGCTCTGGCCTGACTGGCCTCCTGTGCTGTTTAGTGCCTGCCCGCCCTCAGGAATTTGCTGGACATAGACTTTGCAATCCAAGTTGCAAGTGACTTTGCTTGTCACAGACTCCCTGTTTGGCCTGCTATGCCTCCTTGTGCCTGGTATCCTGCTTCCAGTTCCCTGCTTCACAAGGCCTTCTTGCTTAGCAGCCCCGGCGCTGCTTTCCTTGTTCCTGGCAGACTTCACCGCCGCGCTGAAGCACCTATGCTGGTGTCCCCAGTGTTTCCTGTGGCGTGTCTGCACCCCTGGTTCCTGTGGCCTTCCTGTTGGCAGTTCCTGTTCCCAGTGGTCTCTCCCACTCTCAGCTGTACCCGGCTAGGGGGTGCCGTTTTGTGCTGAAGCACTGGATTCTGCAGTTCCTGTTCCCAGTGGTCTCCACCCCTCTCGGCTGTACCCGGCTAGGGGGTGCCGTTCTGTGCTGTAGCACTGGATTTCCAGTTCCTGTTCCTATCCCTGAAGTACCTTCACCCAAGATTTCCTGTTGATTTCCTTGGCTTGTTTCCTCGACCACCGCTCCTGTGCCGCCTGCTTTGACCCCTGCCTGGATAACGTTAACCCTACTTTCTCCAATCCTGACCTGGCTATGTCTGATTATGGAATCCGCCCTCCGGACCTGACTCCGTGGCTTAAGGTCGGTGCTTATACATCCCCACGTCAGCCCCGCGGTCCGGTACCAGTTTGTGGCAAGCATGTACATAACACCTCTACAACCTGGCTTCCACACTGCTCACTCTACTGAAACAGCCCTCACTATAATAACCGACGACCTCCATGCTGCCAAAGACAGAGGTCATTACTCTCTGCTCATATCACTCGACCTCTCTGCAGCATTTGACACCGTGGACCACCCTCCTCTCCTCCACATTCTCCATACTCTTGGTATTCAGAACAAAGCTCTATCCTGGATCTCCTCTTACCTCTCCCATCGTACTTTCAGTGTCTCTTTTGCTAACACCTCCTCCTCTATCGATCTCTCTGTTGGGTTACCCCAGGGCTCTGTCCTGGGACCCCTTCTCTTCTCTCTTTACACACTCTCTCTAGGTGACCTAATCACATCTTTTAGGTTTAAATATCACCTCTATGCTGACGACACACAAATTTACCTTTCAACCCCTGACCTTACACCTGCTATACAGACCAAAGTTTCTGAATGTCTCTCTGGAATATCACCAGTTGTAATCCAGGGGGAGCATGAAGGGAAAAGAACATAAAACAGGAAAAAACAATCTAAGTGCAGACAATAAAATTCAAGTGATATAAATTCTGCGTTCTTTCTTGGCTCATATGTGATGTCTACTTACAAGATGTAAGTCAAAATCAAGCGGTTTTGACACTCAATGGTCTCTGCTGTGCAGGTATTCCCACCAGGTGATAGGGTCTCCAGCTCTCAGCTCCGCAGCAAAGTGTATGTAAAAGAAATACAGACCATAGTGCAGACCAGTATGATGTAAAAAACTAGACTTTATGGGGTTTTAAAAATGAACACTTACAATAAAAACAAGTATTTCAGGCATGTACCACAATCATTGTGATCAAAGAGAGAAGATTAATTGGTTTACACTTCAGGCTCACCCGCCTCCTCCGGTGTGACTTGGTGTGGACCACCACTCTCAGGGACTTTGTACCTCCAGCGGTGGGCGCATTGATCCAGGTCTCTCTCCCCTCGTGGGTTCCCTCTTCTGTGGGTCGATCACCTTCCCATAGCAGCTGCCCGCAGGTACTGTGGAGTTCTTCACTGGGATACAGCCTCTCTGATGGATGTTTCAGCTTCACTTTTACAACGATGCGTCACTTCCGCTCCGTCCCGATACGTCACTTCCGGTCGCGGTTCTGTGAGTATCTGTCAGTAAATTTCTCCTCTCTTCTCTCTCCTCTCTGGGCGGCTACCACTCTACGCGTTTCGCCAAAAAAGGGTGTGTGGCTTCCTGAGGAAGCCACACACCCTTTTTTGGCGAAACGCGTAGAGTGGTAGCCGCCCAGAGAGGAGAGAGAAGAGAGGAGAAATTTACTGACAGATACTCACAGAACCGCGACCGGAAGTGACGTATCGGGACGGAGCGGAAGTGACGCATCGTTGTAAAAGTGAAGCTGAAACATCCATCAGAGAGGCTGTATCCCAGTGAAGAACTCCACAGTACCTGCGGGCAGCTGCTATGGGAAGGTGATCGACCCACAGAAGAGGGAACCCACGAGGGGAGAGAGACCTGGATCAATGCGCCCACCGCTGGAGGTACAAAGTCCCTGAGAGTGGTGGTCCACACCAAGTCACACCGGAGGAGGCGGGTGAGCCTGAAGTGTAAACCAATTAATCTTCTCTCTTTGATCACAATGATTGTGGTACATGCCTGAAATACTTGTTTTTATTGTAAGTGTTCATTTTTAAAACCCCATAAAGTCTAGTTTTTTACATCATACTGGTCTGCACTATGGTCTGTATTTCTTTTACATACACTTTGCTGCGGAGCTGAGAGCTGGAGACCCTATCACCTGGTGGGAATACCTGCACAGCAGAGACCATTGAGTGTCAAAACCGCTTGATTTTGACTTACATCTTGTAAGTAGACATCACATATGAGCCAAGAAAGAACGCAGAATTTATATCACTTGAATTTTATTGTCTGCACTTAGATTGTTTTTTCCTGTTTTATGTTCTTTTCCCTTCATGCTCCCCCTGGATTACAACTGGAGAGTGACGATTTGTGGGACTAGCGAAACCAGTCCCCACCAGCTGGGTTTGAGCAGGGGGTTTGAACCTTTTAATAATATTATCACGTTATTTGAACACAATATCACTGTTTAACAATTAATTGATTTGGTCAAAATATTCACTGTATATTATTAGTGTACACTAATAGAGTTAGCGCCGTTTTCTTTCACCTTCACGTAGCACATCTCTGGAATATCATCCTGGATGGCCATCCGCCGACTGAAACTTAACATGGCAAAAACAGAGCTGCTTATACTTCCTCCCAAACCTGGCCCTACTACCTCCTTCCACATTTCTGTTGGAAATACGATCATTCACCCAGTAGCCAAAGCATGCTGCCTAGGGATCACACTGGACTCCTCTCTCACATTCTCCTCTCACATTCAAAACATATCTAAAACCTGTTGCTTTTTCCTCCGCAATATCACAAAGATATGCCCTTTTCTCTGTTACTCGTCTGCTAAAACTCTGACTCAGGCCCTCATTCTCTCCCGTCTCGATTACTGCAACCTCCTACTGTCCGGCCTCACTGCCTCTCACCTGTCTCCCCTACAATCTATACTAAAAGCTGCTGCCAGAATCACTCTACTCTTTCCTAAATCTGTCACCGCATCTCCCCTCCTGAAATCCCTCTCCTGGCTTCCGATCAAATCCCGCATCTCACATTCAATTCTCCTCCTCACTTTTAAAGCTTTACACTCCTCTGCCCATCCTTACATCTCAGCCTTAATTTCTCGCTCTGCACCATCACGACTCTTGCGGTCTTCTCAAGGATGTCTTCTTTCTACCCCCTCTCTCTAGTTCCATAATGTATTTTCTAAAGAGTGGTGCTCAAAATTGTACTCCATATTCAACAAGAAAGTCCAGTGTGTGTTTTGGTGGACGTTAGAACCGGTGGCTGATTGTTTTAGCTTGCTCTGACAGAGCGTGTCCAATTCACTTCCGGGTCCGCGTTACACATAAATATTCTGAGTTGAGGGTTTCATGAATAGGGACCTTGAAAAAGCACTTGCAGCGCGAAACATGTTGGCCCATTTTTGCCTCTTTTTTATGGTCAATGAAACTAATTTTGGAGTTACCCTCTCTACTTTGCCTTTATTCAAGGTGTGGTCTTACCAACGCTTTATAAAGAGGCATAATTATGTTTACTTCCCTGCCATCCATTACCCGTTAAATGCAAGATACGATCTTGTTTGCCTTTGCAGCTACTGCATGACTTTTGGCACTATTGCTAAGCCTGCTAATTCCTAAATCCTTCTAACCACTTCCTAAATTCCTAAAAGCACTCCTAAATCCTTCTCTATCAAGAATTCCCCTAATATATCCCCATTTAATTTTTAAGTCACCTGTTTAACCTTTCTTATCAAATGATAACTGTCATGGGAGACCAGGTTTATCAACATATTTATACCGGGATCATATGATTGAGCAAAGCAAGGAGGTAAAATAAATTTAAATTTATTTCACAAAGACATACACACAATGTTCCACAATTACAGTCAAAATACACTTACTGGGATGGGGGCAAACAAAATAATTTGTTTCCAGAACGAAATCTTGTAAAATAAAGTCTGTAGGAGTAATTTCCCAGGTGCGGGAATTATCTGCGAAAGCCTTGGTCCGTTCTCAAATCTGCCGCTGCTGTAATGGCACTTGGAATCTTGATGAAACTTATGAAGCTTGATGAACCTTAAGATGAATCTGATTCCCAATGGGCTGCAGGAATTCTTATAGGGTTCAGAACCCTATATCCAACAAGTGCAGGCAATCTCTTTGTGTGAAGAACTTTTCCCACCTATCGCAGAGTTGCCAATACTTCAGAAACCTTGCAGGGGTGGCTTCCTATTCTGCGAAGGGCATGCGCCAACCTAGCACCTTTGCCACTTAGCATATGGGACCCAACCCCTCTACCTGGTGACAGAAATCTTGGCTGGGCAACCATTTGCCAAATGGCCCGGACTTCACACTAGGATGGGGGCACTTGAGTTATGCCTTCCAACCTGACATTTCAGAAACTCTGAGACTTTCAACTCTGGACTATAACAGACATTGTGGCATCAAGCAAGCAGGTTGCCTTAGAAGTCCGGAGCTGTAAATTCCTCAGCTCATTTACAGTGAGGCACTACACACATACTAAGTGGAGTGCTATAATAAAATGAGTGTTTCCCTGTCTCCGGTGTTCTGAATAAAAGTCCAACTATTCCTATCATGTTTAATACACTAATTTATGGTGACTTTCATTCATCGCCATTTTTATGAAACGTTATAAAAATTGAGTTATGGTCGTTTTATATGTTTCTATCTGAACTACGCGCACGGCCACTTTCAGAGCGCTAGGAGCTTCCTAACAGAAGTTAGCAAAAAGCCACTTTTTATTCTCTAAGCGCTGGACTTAGAAACATTTCACTCTCGCCACCTTATACATGGTGGGAGAGACTCCGAACCCTTATACTGGGGTCTGGGGGTTTGGGCATATACCGGGGGACCCTTGAATGTGATTTATCCCCCTGCCCTGTCGTACTGTTCTGGTCTGTGCTGAAGCAGGGAGACCTGGCGGTGAGCCGCCTAACTGCTTCCTAGGGAGGATTTTGTCCAGTGGTCTGTGTCTTCATGTCCCCAGGAATCTGGCAGGATTTCTTGGTACATTTTCGGGTCGCCAGCAACTCTGGTCCCCTTCTAACCAAACACACACTGACAAAATTTTTACCTTAACATCCTCCCTGAAACTCACGCCCTGCGAATCTCCACTGGTTGGCACTTCTGGAGCAGTAAAACACACATAAATCTTTTATTACAATGCAGTTCACATGCCATAACTGGGTTGACAAGCTGACACTTCAAACACCCCAATATGGCTCAGGGGCACTGTAAGGAATCAGGGAGCGCGTCCTCCACGGCGCACTCCCTTCTTACCTGCTGCCTTGTGCAATGCCGCTGTACTTATAGCGCGCGTGCTCACGGAGGAGCTTTGTTGACATTACAAGTTTGACTCCGCCCCCCGGTTACGGCGTGCATCAGCATCACGTGGCGCACACTCGTTATGCGTGTGCACCGCTACCCAGCGGCGCATCAACTACTCTCATCACGCCTACCTGTTTCCTGCACCACTCCTCCTATCCCGGCCTCTGCTGTGGCCGCACCTCTACTCCTCCCCTCCCTCTCATCGGTCCTGCTCTCCCATATATGCTCAGCTGTGCTACTTGCACTTTGGCTGAGCATAGTTCCTTTGTAGCGTTTGTTCTCCCACTTCCTGGTTCCTTGCCTTGCTCCTGTGTACCGACCCGGGTTGATCCTTTAGACTCCGCACTTCTGTCTTACCGACCCAGGCTTTCCTCTGACCTTCCGCATCTCTCCAATCCTGACCACGACTTACGGACTTATACATTTCTACTAGCTCCAACCCCTGACCACGGCTATCGGACTCCGACTATTCTACCGGCTCCTACCTCTGACCTCGGCAAGTAACTCTAGTCTAGGCTAACTTTCATCAAGTCACAATGTGACGCTGGATTGGGATGCATTACACAGCATCGGGGCTTGATGGATCCCTACCTTAAATTGGTGCACACTGTTTTCTGTAAGGGCAAGTTTTGGTACACGTACCAACTTTGGGTTACAAGGAAATTATACTATAGTGTAGGCATAAACACAGATTGACCTTTGCTCTAATGATAAATGGAATTTAAAATATATTATATGCAGGTTGTAACTAGAGCCACAAATGTGTGTTTCTTTTGACCAATATATGATGTGTACCTTGGAAAAATGTGACTCCTTTTCTGAGGCTTAAAGTTCTTAAGTCACCCAATTTTTCATGGAAGACTTAAGAACTCATTGGTGCTATAATGAAAACCAGACTGCGTTCCCTGTCATGTCAAGAATGCTGCAGTTGGGAAAGTCGACATGATTTCATGGCTAATGATTCACTTGCTAATATCAGTGGGTCTGCATTGAGGATAACCAAGTTGAGCTGTCTTAGATCAAATGATTCAATTAGGCCAGCTATCCCTATTTGTCATGGCTCAACTCACTTTTAAATTACCTTTCCAAAGTGCATACGTGCTTTAGCATAGAACCTAATAGCTAAACTGTTTTATTTTAAAAAAAAAAGTATATTTAGGTATGACTATGGGAATTAAATATGCCCTTTTGTCTTTAGCACAAGCATACCCCGCATTAACGTATGCAATGGGTCCAGAGCGTGTATGCAAAGCGAAAATGTACTTAAAGTGAAGCATTATCTTTTTTTCCACTTATCGATGCATGTACTATTTGGTAGAGGTAGGGGGCTGGTATTGCTTTTCAGGACATGCCTGTGTCCTACTCACAGGTGCATGCGCGAGTTGCCGGTTTCTAATTGGGCGAGGGGAATCAGCGCGTCACACAACTAGGGTGGTCTGTAGGGCTGAATAAGTGTCCGTACTTGCGATGCGAGCGTACGGACACAGGGGAATGGTGCTATTGTAAATATGTCCGTACTCGCTAGTGTCCGTAAAGTGAAGGTCTGTATAGCGGGGTATGCCGATATCTGTGTTTTTCTCTCAAAACATTAAAATAGAGGATCTGGTTTTGGTATACCTGAATCTACCATTTTATATTTCCACTGCTGTAACAAGGAAATTAGAACTATGATGTATCCAAGGTTTGGAATTGTTGCGGATAGTACACTGTAAGCATGCAGAAGTCGACACGGCAAATAAAATGTTAATGGTAATGATAATACTTTGTATAGTTTTAGTGACCTCACGAGTCAAAAATGACGACATGGAGCTGAAGACAAAAGGAATAAAATATTTACTACACGATGAAATTATGAAAGGTAAAGTCACAAAGGGGCAGGTTCGTCGAGCGCTGCAAGTGTTAGGGCTCCTGCTCCGGCGCTATATGGATATGTCCCAAAGACCCTGATGCAATATTGTCAAAATCCGTGATTGGTGAAAATCTGCCACTGACTTTCGACAATATTGAATCCGGCCGAAAGGGAGGAGAAATGTGATCCGATTACCACTTTTGTAGGCAGGATATTGGGCTTGATGGACCATGTGAACTTATATTGGCAGTATATATGTTGCTATGACAGGTGGTCATTTAACACTATTACAGTGAGCTCCGTTATTTCATGAGATACGGGTAGTCGCAGTCATAAAAACAATGTGCTAATACACTTTAAAACACAACTATGATACAAATAAGTTTTATTGTTGAAGTACAGAACTGCCACTCAGCATGTGAACTATGGGAATAATGCAGTATACATTGTTAAATATGTTGCTTTGTGGATAGTGATAGCAGCATATTAATTTTCACTTCCAGGAACACCTTGCTGTTTCTGCATCAGTTGCCATCACATATTAACTTAATGTGGACTCTGGGGGTGCTCTGGTGACACGAATCCTTGGACTCATGCTGCTTAACACGGGTCAGTTACATACTGTATTTGAGAAAGGAGATTTTTGGTCTCCAGTGTTTTTCCTGTTTATTTTTCTTTCAATCTTGTCTTTATCAGATTCTGCTTGTGTGGGTCAAGAAGAAAGCAGAAAGTGTACTCCACATGTAAACTCATTTCAAGTGCATACTTTCTAGTACCAGAGCAGATGTGTGTATTATTGCACAACACTACTTGCATACTAAACAAATGACAATACTAAGCACATTTCAGGTAATGTTTCCGTTACTCACCTGAAGTTCTAAACAGAAAGGATGAAGATCAAATAACATTTGGAATTGTTGCTTGTATTTGGCAGAAAGAGGTAACATCGTAAAAACATTACCAAGACTAATAGTGTTGAGTTATGCCGGTAGTGTTCAATGTGCTGTGCATGAATCTGAGCATTTTACATTATTATCTGCAGCTGCTGACCATAGCAGAGTTAATATGGGAACAGTGTAAAAACACAAAGAATATGAAAACTGTAAATATATTTAATGTGTAAAAAGGACCAACTAATGTGTGTCTGTTCAGCCAGATGCCCGAGGCAGAATCTCTTGAAGTGAGATTTTGATTCAGCTGTCAGGATCCCTGAGTGGACTTGTGGTCATCATAATGATTGGGTATGGGCTCTGTTTTTACAGGACTGCAATAAAAGAGAAAGGTCATATTTATTCAAATGAATTTACCATCCATTTAGGTGAAATGGGCACGCTCGTTAATCCAATTCACATCTTTTGTGTCATTTTCCTAACATACCATACAACTGGAAAAATGCAATGATTTGTAAAATACACAGTGTGCCTCTTTCATAAAGGTTTTGGTTATCTTTGTGTATTATAATTAAAGCATGATGTCATTTTACATCAACATGAGTTTTATTTAAGTAATGTGTATAATAAACACAATCGGAAGGATTGAAAACATAAAAGTGTTGTGGTAGGCAATCCAAACATCTTGATAATAGATGTTAGGTACAACATACAATTTGTTTTAAACCTGGGTTATTTTTCATATACTAACTTACAGTATGTCTGCCTTAAGTCAGAAATGCACCCAGCTCTTCATTTCATGTTTATTATAGTACTTCAGTGTCTATTTATTGCATTTATTTTGTGATGGGAAGAGCAGTTGTAAATGGATTAAAATGTTAAATAATAAATTGATATGGATGAGACACGATTTCAATACTTTGTTGGTATACTTTTAAATGTCAAACAATGATGTTGTTAACCAGTCCCTTATGTGTCAAAAATAGCTTATTGAAAATATTTAATAAATTACTTAATATATTTTTTAGGATTAATTTTCATGGCATAATTAATTAACATAGCTTTGTGCTTGAACGTGGCATTCATTGTATTAAAGAAGATAATGTATATTGAGCAAATCAACAAATAAGATTCAATCATGCTTGCACATAAAATAAAATTTGACAGCATCTGGTAAAGTATTTTACCTAGTATAATCCATCTAAAAAAATGCAAAGAAATCCAAAATTTGTATCAGACCCTAATTATTATCATTATTATTATTATTACTAATACAGTGTATTAAATGAAAATGCTTTGAAGGTTGTTACATAGTTACATGTAAATGAGGTTGAAAAAAGACATACATCCATCAAGTTCAACCGACAGTACCTCCTATATTAATGAACAATTGGTTCACTTAGGAACAAGTTCATAGGCGGCTTGATAAAAGTAAAGTAAATAAGACACCTAACCCTGATGGCATACATCCAAAAGTTCTCAAGGCGTTAAGTTCAGTAATAGCCAAACCATTACATTTAATATTGAAGGACTCAATTTTCACAGACTCATTACCACAAGATTGTCATATTGCAGATGTAGTGAGTATATTTTAAAAGGGAGCTAGATCCCAACCAGTGAATTGTAGACCTGTAAGCCTGACATCAATAGTAGCTACTTGACAGTTTAGTACGGGATAATATTTAGGAATACTTAATGCAAAACAAAATTATTGGCAATAGTCTACATGGATTTATGACCGATAAGTTGTCCCACTCTAGCATTATTAGTTTCTTTGAGGAGGTAAGTAGGAATTTAGACCAGGGTAGTGCAGTTGATGTAGTCTACTTGGATTTTGCAAAGGCTTTTGAAACGGTTCCACACAAGCGGTTGTACTCTAAAAATATTTGCATCTGGATTGAAAACTGTTTGAAGGATAGACAACAGAGAGTTGTGATAAATGGGACTTTTTCAGGTTGGGCTAAAGTTGTGAGTGGATTCCCTCAAGGATCGCTACTGGGACCCCTGCTTTTGAACTTGTTTATTAATGACCTTGAGGTTTGCATAGAGACCAAAGTCTCCATCTTTGCTGATGACACTAAATTGTGTAAGGTAGTAGAATCGGAGCAGGATGTAATTTCTCTACAGAAGGACTTGGCTAGACAGGAAACTCAGGTAGGTAAATGTGTTCAACAGATCGGCATCATCATCAGTCAGACAGGGGGGCAATTTCAGTTCCGTTTATATGGAGATCCCGCGCGCTGGGACTCACTCTATGGCACTTGCTGCTGGAATCGCCTCCGCATGTATGCAGGTAGTGGCGTGGTATCCAAAGCTAATGTACGTGTGGAAGGAAAGCCCCCTGTAGGCGTCTGTGGATGCCGGTTATGATGGAAAATCGTGACCAGAAGGGTACACAACGGTGTAAAATGGCCCCCAAAGATGGAATAGGGAGTGAACTATGCAACTAGCTTCCCTATTCCATCTTTGGAGGCAAGTTTACACCGTTGTGTACCCTTCCGGTCACGATTTTCCATCATAACCGGCATCCACAGACGCCTACAGGGGGCTTTCCTTCCACACATGTGCATGGGAATGGGAATGCTGGGAATGCTGGGAATGCAGTAGGAATATCCACCTTTACGTTGTACCAACAGAATCTTTGGCAAGATATGCCCCGCTAATCTTCAAACCCCATGTCAGTTTGGAGCAATATTCCGAGTGGTCCAAACAAGTCAACTATGACGACTCCAGGGGTAAGAAGTAAATTCTCATACATTTTAGGAGAGCCACTATAGAAGAACTGAAGAAGTAGTTTAAACTCGCTGCTTCACAATTCAAGATCATCAATGCACTTTTACAGCACCAGAGGACTGTAAGCTGAGTCTTCCAAGTGAAGATGAATTTATGGATTGAATAAATAGTTTTGTAAAAGTTTTTAATGAAGTACTTTTTGTAGTCATTGTTTAATTCTTGTTTTCTTTCTTGTTTTTTAGGTTTGTGTAGGAAACACATCCTGCGATACTGTCAGGTAAAGTACTGTAATTCATGCATGTCACGGGAGACCATGTCACGGGAGACCAGTGCTTATCCCACAAAAATACCTGTATCTTTTGATTGAACAAAATGCAAATAAATTGTAATTTATTCACACAAGAAACACACACCGCTTGATTTGCAAGATAACACGAAATAACACTTACGAGAATGAGATCAAACGAAATAAATGGTTTCCAGAACAAAAGTCCACAAAATACAGTCTCTAGGTATCAATTCCCAGGAGCGGGGTTGATACGCAAACAAGAGACGCGAAACCGTCTTTGGCTAGGGGCGCTGCTTGCAGCCCCCGTTTCTCTGCCGAAAGAAGTATCTTCGTTCTGCGCTTGCAGAATTAGTTTCCAAGTCCTTAGTTCTAACGAACTTTCGCAGTGGGGTATAATCCTTGGTTAAGATGGAATCGTCTCTGTACCGCACGCTATACTTTCCGATAAATCACAGAAGAACACAGTTGAACACACGCCCGAAAGCCTGCACTGGCTTACAACACCCTCTTAAGCCTATCTGGGTAATACACAGCCAATCTTGGCGTGGGAAGCGAATTCCCACCCAATGGCAAGTTTGCCAACAGTTCCTGCAGCTGGGCAAAGGGCTTCACGGTATGCCAAGGGTCATGCGCTAACTTCACACTTAACCCTCTTAGCATACCTGACCAAGCCCCATTGCACGGCGGCAGAATGTCTACCTTACCTCCAGGATGCCCGGACATCTGCTAGGCAAACTGTTAATATATGTTTCCTGACATTTAGCACTTTCCCCAAGTCTGTGTCTTTTGAAGCCATGGACTTTTGCAGACACTCTGGAGCCTGCTCCACATGGAGTCTCAGAAGTCCAGACTGACAGTAGGCATGACTCATCCCTGATAATAAATTACAAAGGTGAATGCTTAATGTATCCGCTGTCCTGCCTGACTGAAATATAAATGTCCCGGTTCCTATAACTTTAAAATACTAAACTCTGAGCTACTTCTCATTTATGCCTTTAAATAAATGTTACAGTTCTTATAACTATACTGGATTACTTATCTACCCCCTAGCACTCTGCACACCAAAAATTAGAAAGCTAGGACCTTCCTATCAGAAGTTAGCTGCTTAATTATGTGAGGGCTATGATGTGGTTAAACTTTTCCTCGGTCTGCGGTTTGAGGCCGGGATGCAATGTTGCAATACCCAGACTCAATCGATAACCGCATACGTACTTTACCAATTGACCTTAATTGAAAGAGGAAACCACCTTATACAATGTTGCGTTCCGGCATCTTTTCATGACCGCAGATCACTTAACCAATTTAGCTTGCGGTTAAGGCTTCCCTTTCTTGTCTGCAGTTACACAGTGATACAGTGTTGTAATGCCGGGCGTGACCACATAACCACAGGCACGCTTATCCAATTAACCCTTTAAACAGTGCTAGAGGCCCCTCATTCCTAGCGGGCCCATTTTAGACATTATTACATATTAATAGGACTGCAGCTAGCCCTGGGCTGCAGAACTGACACTCTACAGTCACTTTGTTTGACTCAGGGGAACCCAACCAAGCAGAATGCTTTTATTTCATGGCCTGGGTACCCCTGAACCGTCACAATGCATCTAGTGTTTTCTCCTTTAACTAACATTTTCACTATTATTTAACATTTAAACATGTAAAAGAGACAGCAAGAAGATGTCACTTGAAGAAGATTGTATTATTTCAAAAAGTCCTATTTTAGTCAGTTTAATTTTTATTTTCATTCTTGTGGGGCAGGCTGATGAGCATCAACATCGTTTTTGTGCAAAAAACACATCCAGCGATACTGACCGGTAATGTTATGTAATTCATGCATTTATTTATTTTTGTTAATACCCATACGACGCATGCATTCCATACAGTTCTTACATACTGTACAGTTCACATTTGCAGAAATTCAATGACACACACATGCATTTCAACCAGGTTCCATAGAAACACTGGGGAAGGTTGCGGAGTACTATGAACTGGTCTGTGCCCAAATATTTACATTGTTTTGTGTAAATTACATTCCTGATTTTTTATTTAAAGCTTAACCTTGGAAAAAAGAAGTTTCCTTTGAATCTTGTGATGACTTCGTGGTGGTGAAGATGCCTACAAAATACCTTTACATGCCTGAGAATAGGCACTGAAATGTAAGTGCATATCTCACCATCTACAGACACAAGTTATATGCTGTGAACTTGCTTCACTAGTGTGCTGTTTTTCTTCTTTCTTTTTTCTTCCCATGATATGAGGTGCGCTGATTATTTTGGATATCTATTGCTGCTGGGAATTGGGAACAATTCGACTCTTCACGCTGCACCAAACCAATCCTATTCAAGTTTGGACTTTGATCTAGTTAGAGCGCTTCCTTTTTTGTTGTATATTTCCATAGAAACACGCATGCACATACAAGTTAATCGGTACTACACGTTCCACACAATGTAATTCCTGCATCTATATTTTTTTTTAGATTATTAATATATAACATTCTCATTTTACAGGTGAAAGTATACAAGACATAGGGGAGGAGGGAGGTTAATGAGATAACCAAAAAGAATCATATGTGCACTCACTATCAACATTAAAGGGCTAGGAAGAATTCAATCCTTGGGAAAAACCCTATAGCCACTCACTAAATATAATCTAAAATACTTTATTTAACATATATACAAAAAGAACAAAACTGTCTTGTATAAAAGAAACAGGGAGTTAGTGCGGGAGTGTAGATAACCTATGTAATTGTAACTGACAGACAAACTGTCCATTCCTATGAATTTAGGTAGGGGACATAGAATATACAAGGTGATACGTCAATAATCATATAAATGTCCAGTCTCATTTTGTGACACATAAAAACAGGTCTAGGAGTATATGTGATTGGTTGGTGAACGCTGGGTGTATTGAGTTCCTTGGAATCACCTTAGAGCGCTTCACACCACTGTGCTTGATCAATACCTGTAACTTATGCATACAGAAATTTATTAGTCAATGCACTATTTCCTGTTTGAAAACGGAAAAACCTTTATAGGTAGTTGTACAGCTGTCCCTTAGAGAAAATACCACGAGCTCTTATAGTATATCTATTCTCATGTCATTTGGTGCAATATAGAAAGTGAATCCCTGCGCTTCTCCCATAGGGATAGCAATCAATGGGGAATATATATATATATATATATATGTATGGTGTAAATATCTATAAGAAAAAAGGAGACTTTTGGTATACATCCTTTGATCAAATAATTCCAAGCCTGCTAACCACGTCAAGGTAAGTCTCTTTAGCAGGTCCCTACGCTAAATGCATACTAGTGTTATGTGAAATGAGCTCAGAAGGGGTTAAAATATCAGAGCATATGCTTGTATAACCTAGTGCAATTAAAAACTGGTATATACCAGTACAGATACTCACATGTAAGTGAAGTGGAATAAGGGGACCTTGCTAGGAGATTATATACCTAGAAGAGGAGGGGCTGGCCTGCCACAAACTGCTCAATAAACAGTTGCAGGTGATTGGCTAAATATATTCAATTACACCATAGTAGTGTTGCCCTCTAGGAGCGTGCTGCAAAGGATTAAAATCGGCCCAACAAATAATGTAAAACAAATATAATCACTGTGCTTCTCCATGTAAAGAGCATGCAGCTAGTGAAGGAAATGGCCATACAAATGTGCAAAACAGAAAGTGAATCCCTGCGCTTCTCCCATAGGGATAGCAATCAATGGGGAATATATATATATATATATGTATGGTGTAAATATCTATAAGAAAAAAGGAGACTTTTGGTATACATCCTTTGATCAAATAATGCCAAGCCTGCTAACCACGTCAAGGTAAGTAACCCCTTCTGAGCTCATTTCACATAACACTAGTATGCATTTAGCGTAGGGACCTGCTAAAGAGACTTACCTTGACGTGGTTAGCAGGCTTGGCATTATTTGATCAAAGGATGTATACCAAAAGTCTCCTTTTTTCTTATAGATATTTATACCATACATATATATATATATATATTCCCCATTGATTGCTATCCCTATGGGAGAAGCGCAGGGATTCACTTTCTGTTTTGCACATTTGTATGGCCATTTCCTTCACTAGCTGCATGCTCTTTACATGGAGAAGCACAGTGATTATATTTGTTTTACATTATTTGGTGCAATATATCATCGTCGACACCTATGCAGACAATCTAAATAGTGCGGTGTCATATTCATCTAATCATGGCTGTTTTCAATTGTATTGCATAACAATCACATATGGGTATCAAATGCATAGGCAGATCTCAAGACCATAACCATATGATTCCGGATGAATACAACCTGGTATAGCTACGATGTTCCAGAGATGTCCCCTCTCACAGCTCTGCACACGCGCTCCCTGATGATGTCACGACTGTGACGTCACTAAAACCGATGTACGTTTCGTGCCACTCGGCGCTTTGTCAAGGTATGGGGAGTGATCAGAGACCACATCCCTGACATCTTATACGTGTTGCCGGAGGTGTGTCCACCTAATCCGGCCAATCACGGCGAAGATGAGTGACGCAGACTTGGTGATGCGGCTGGTGTGTTCCTATCCCGATCCGTATTAACACTGTGTGTGCCTACGAGAGTCTGCATCTGGCATTATAATAATTATGTTTGTCCTTATTGTTATAACAATTTACAGGACCTTTTATGTGTGTCATTATGGCCTCATGTAACAGAAGTAATATTACCACTAAATCAAGATAAAATGCTGCGAGGCAACTAATGTACAGATAAGGAAATCATTAATAATTAGAGGAGATAAATGAACATATCATGTAGTAACATTCTCTCACTCAATCATTATTAAAATGTATTGTCTCCACAAAAAACACTTATTATTTCCAGAGAGTTAAGTATGTAATACAAGGGTACAGGTACTCAAGCTGTTGAATTACTCCATACACTTCATGCGAAGAAAGTGACATACCTAAAGATAATGGCAGGGAGTAGGAGAGGTATACATATATCCACACACAGTGACAGCAACACCCTTGTGTGCATGTATACACTTACACACATGCACACACGCACGTACATATCTATACATCTATATACATGTCCATATCCATACACGTACATATATACACATACATGCGGTATATGGTGTCGTAGGAGTGTATGAACCTTAAGGTGACCGCCTCTAAGAGTCAAAACGACCACTATAGAGTTTAAGACTCCACTATATACCCATATTCCCACTTGTTAATCCCTGTTAACCATATTCATGGATCCAGATGGTATATCTATATTGCCACTATGTGGGACATACATTTAATGGAGGTACTCAGAATAGTAGGTATTTATTCTATGTTGTTGGGGGGAAAAAATGCATGGCATAATGCGTAGGCTAGTTGGTGTTAAATGTCCATACATACAAGATGTAAAGGAGATATATACAGAGAGTACACCAGGAGTGTGTACACCATCCTAGACACCCATTGAATATAGTGGCGGCCACTACCGAATGCTACTAAGTGCTGGATACTAGAATATTTCTGTCCAGTACTTGAGGTATGTAAAATATGTAGTATTGTGGGAGAATGTTAACTTAGAAATGGCTGCCTCCAAAGACAATGACGTCCGCCAAAAGGTGTATAGTTCACTGTATACCTGGATTCCCAATTACTTACATCTCCATTAGTCACTCAGAATTCTTCTTATGGGCCTCTACGTGTATATCTACCTTGCTGTGAGGACATAGAAGAATTGTTCCCAACGGTCAGTTCTTTTACCATGGGGTAATGCTTTTACATTCACTCATTAAATGTTAATAAGAAACCAGTTACAGAAACGCAGAGTAAATGTACCCCTCATTGAGTCCATTTGGTTGCAACGTCTGGAGTGTGAAGATCCATTGGCATTCTCGCTGCATCAGACGTTTATCCCAATTCCCTTTTCGGGGACCCCATGTTACGTGTTCAATTCCACAAAAGGTAAGATACTGTGGATCACCGTCATGTTGTTCGTGAATGTGGCGTGCAACTGGGGTGTCTTGTATATTCCTAATTGAACCCAAATGTTCAAGAACCCCGACTTTCAGGGCTCTGTGGGTTTTACCCACATATCGCATGCCACATCTGCATGTAATAAGGTACATTACCCCGACTGTTAAGCAGTTGATAAAGCTTTTGATACCATGTGGTTTGGAGACTGTTGGGTCAGGGATGTCTTTGGTGACCTTCATAAAAGGACACATGCCCGGCATCGACCACACGGGTATGACCCAATCGGTCTCCTGTCTCCTAACCATGTCCTATTTGTTTTGACCAAAAAATTGCTATGCACCAGCCTTTCCTTCAAGTTTTTAGCTCTTCTACAGGTCATGGTTGGTGTTTCTTTCAACACCTGCCTTAAGTCAGGATCATTTCGCAAAATGTGCCAGTGCTTATTAAAGATATTGCGTATTTCTCTCCACTGGTTATTGAAAGTGCCAATATACCTTATAGTTTTCTCGTCTGGTATGTTCGAATGCTGTCTATTGCTTAACAGGTGCGCACGTGTTGTGTCTTTTGCCATTACATATGCTTTGTGTACCGATTTCTTAGAATACCCACGCTGTACAAATCTAGAATTCATATCCACCGCCTGTTTTTTAAATTCCTGTAAGGTTGAGCAATTCCTGCGCAGCCTCAGGAATTGGCTGGTGGGTATGTTTTTGGTTATATGTTGAGGGTGGTGGCTGTCTGCATATAGAAGGACCATATCCGGAAAGTGGCGAAACCCTCCAAAATGGACGAGTTGTTGAAAGGCATAATGAGTTTTTGGAACGATGTACTCACCGTGGAACGCTGCAATAAATATATAGACCATATTGCCACTGTGTTGCCCATTGTCATCGCGCGTAATGGGCAAGCATCAGGAAAGTAGTACTGTGCTGTAGTATTGTAAGTACAGTATGATACAGGTAAGTATGGCGCAGAATTTTTCTTTCCAGATAGTAAGAGTATACACTACAGTAGTTAGTTTATTCTTTACAGAGAGAGCAGCACCAGCCATCAGGTTACAGTACAGTACATAGAATTTAACAGTAGTCAGAGTATACAGTAGTTACAGTATACAGTAGACTAGTTTGACAGTACTACAGTAACTGCGTACTAACTGCTCCATTTTTTTCTTTCCAGAGAAAGCTGCACCAGCCACCTACAGTAGTTCTGCCATAATACAGTACAGTACGCACATACAGTACAGTACAGTACAGTAACTGCACTAATTTTTTGTTTTCTTGTTGTTTCAGGAAAAAGGGTGGCCTAGGGGGGGGGGGGGTGTTGCGTCCAGTCTAATCTACTTGTACTGTACAGTCAAATGTACAGTATATAAACAGCAGTAATGATGTACACAAAACCTCTCCTCTCTCAATGAACTACTGTACTGCAGACAGAATGAGGAAAAGATAAAGACGGAAAAAATAATATTACTATACAGTATATAGTATATATATTATACAGTACATTACAGTACTGTATATAGTATTAAATAATATTCTTATAAATGTGCATTAATCATGTTTCCCCATGTTTTACAAATGTTTTCAAAATGGTTATCCAATTTCAAGCTGCCAAAAGAACTTAATAAAGACTGCATTATGTATTATTCCTGATTATTGTTATATTTGTATTTTTTGGTTCCTGATAAAATAAAATAAATATTTATTCACTTTCCTGCGAATCATAATCATTGACAACCACCCCTACAGTGCCCCAATGAATAAGAATGTTTTGTAAATGTTTCTCCGATTTCAATCTGCCAGAAGAATTTAATAAAGGCTGCAGTACTGTACAGTATGTATTATTCATGATTATTATTATCTTTGCATTTTTTTTCCGTGATGCAATATCAGTTTACTCTCAATTCTCACAGTGCTGTGCACATCAGATTTACATTTCCAATTCGAGAGGGGATTTTCCAAAGCGTTACCGTTAACAAAACAGGCCTCTAAGGGTTGGGGGAGGGGGATGGTGTGATTAGATGCAGGCGTACTGAGTCTTTGTACTGTTTGGTTAACAGCACTGTAATTTCAAAAGGCAGTTCATCATAATAATTTGATGAATAAACCCCCAAATACAACCCCCAAATACAGTACATACAAAGCAAGTCACTTTAACTCCCTGTGCCCCATGCACCAAAAACAAACAGTAGATTTTCTATAGACAAATTAATATTCATACAGTATAAACGTCCATTTTTCATGTATCTCCATGTTTTACAAATGTTTTGTACATGTTTCTCCGATTTCAATCTGCCAGAAGAATTTAATAAAGGCTGCAGTATGTATTATTGTGTGTTGATGGTTAGAATTGCTGTGCACTTTAAATGTTTCAACATTGTACAGTATTTGTAAATAAATGTTTTTGTACTGACTCCACCAATAAAAGAACATGTTTAATTGCTGCACTGTTTTTTTTACTGCCTGACCGCAAAGCCGCAAGCTCGGCAACATTGTAAAAAAAGAGCAATGAGCGCATAATTGGCGTGGGAACTAGGTCAATTGGCGTGGGAACTTCTGTTCTAGGGCACCTAGAGATAAAATTCATTTTGCCCCTAGATGTTAGGAACCCTCTCACTTGACCCCAACAGGGTCCGAGCAGTAATGGCGGCGAGAAAGGATCACGCCGACGAGGAGGGTCCTACCATTGAGCGTAATGGCGGAGAAACCCGCGCTGCTTTGAAACGGCTAAGTCAGAATGAGCAGAAACCTGGAACCCATAACTCCGGTTCTGTTCAACCTAGAGGGCTCAGATTCGGTCACCATGTAGTCCTAGTTGCGACAGGATTGCATGGCAAATTACGACCCTCTCGTGGCAACAGAACGGAGTCAGGGTAATGTTAAAGTTCAGGTTTCTCTTGGTTCGGGGATGGGAAGGGAGCGATGAGATCAGGAACACATCATGAAAATAAAGAAAACGAAAAACCAAAATTGTGCAGTATATTAATACAGTCAGGGCTAAGTTGGTATCTTGGCTCTTTAGTAATTCCTACTTACAACAAGTGTAAAGTAAAAGCGCAGTGGTCTGACTCAGTCAGAATATGAAGAGGTGAGTTTCACATCTCATGGTATACTCTGGCCCAGGGAGGATTCAGAACACGGATCTCGTAGATGTCGGATTACTCAGATTCCGGTGTAGTATATGCAATATAAACAAAACAGACCAATGGTCTAGATTGCAAAACAAAATTTATCACACAGATATGGAATAGGAAATGTACTCACAATAAGTACAACTGAATGTACATGTAAAGGTTTCGTGAGACAGTAGGGGTAGTTGAGTCGCCGATCCCAGATGTTAAACTTGCTCCCGTCCTCCCGTGACTCCAACCTTGCCGCCGGTGTATGGCGTCTGACGTCACTTCCGGCTGGCGTGTGACTGCATCCGGTTGGGGAGGGTTAGCGACGGACAGCAAGAGGATCCGCAATAGAACTCAGGTGTCTTCACATCTAGGCAGCTGCAGCAGACTGAACTTCTTAGGCTCTACGCGTTACGCTGTGTGACATACAGCTTCCTCAGGAGCAGAATAACTGTTGTTTTTTAATAATTTATTTTTGCTAAATTAATTGATTCATGATAGTTATATATTTTATATGTTTTTAATTATTAATAAAATTATTATATGTTTTTTTAGGATGTTAGTTAATATGTAACTTATGTGCAGTTTTTGAATCACAGAGTTATGTGCCTGTTGGTTTAGGCGAACCTGTGGGTTAATATATGCATGTTTAGAATGATGATTGCCAATTGAAGTTAATCAGAGACACTATATATTAAGATCCACCCATATGGGAAGTTATTCTGCTCCTGAGGAAGCTGTATGTCACACAGCGAAACGCGTAGAGCCTAAGAAGTTCAGTCTGCTGCAGCTGCCTAGACGTGAAGACGCCTGAGTTCTATTGCGGATCCTCTTGCTGTCCGTCGCTAACCCTCCCCAACCGGATGCAGTCACACGCCAGCCGGAAGTGACGTCAGACGCCATACACCGGCGGCAAGGTTGGAGTCACGGGAGGACGGGAGCAAGTTTAACATCTGGGATCGGCGACTCAACTACCCCTACTGTCTCACGAAACCTTTACATGTACATTCAGTTGTACTTATTGTGAGTACATTTCCTATTCCATATCTGTGTGATAAATTTTGTTTTGCAATCTAGACCATTGGTCTGTTTTGTTTATATTGCATATACTACACCGGAATCTGAGTAATCCGACATCTACGAGATCCGTGTTCTGAATCCTCCCTGGGCCAGAGTATACCATGAGATGTGAAACTCACCTCTTCATATTCTGACTGAGTCAGACCACTGCGCTTTTACTTTACACTTGTTGTAAGTAGGAATTACTAAAGAGCCAAGATACCAACTTAGCCCTGACTGTATTAATATACTGCACAATTATTGTTTTTCATTTTCTTTATTTTCATGATGTGTTCCTGATCTCAACGCTCCCTTCCCATCCCCGAACCAAGACTGCATCTGTAGGAAATCACTGCATATTTCCTGGAAGGTTGAGAAGTATCTTTTTGGGTTACACATCATTTTACATTTGTTTTAATGCTGTAATTCACATTTGCTATATTTGTGGGAAACCTTGGCGCCTATTCAAATCACTTGAGTCCACAAAGTTCAGGTTTCTACCATTGACTTGCATGGCAGAAAAAAAGCCACTTTGGTAATGTGCTTTTAAACTGTCTTTTGGTATCTCCGGTTCCGGGGGCCGTGCAAGGCTGATATTTTGCCACTATGGCAAGGGTCCTTCCGCATGAGGATCAGGCGAATTTCAACCCGCTCAGACCCACAGAATGGATTATTTTAAATTATATTCACGCGATTGGCGTGGGAACTACTTAGGGCCTCGGTCAAGTTCACGGCCAATTGGCGTTGGAACTTCTGTTCTAGGGCACCTAGAAATAAAATTTCTTGTGCCCCCAGATGTTAGGAACCCCCTCACTTCACCCCAACAGGGTCCGAGCATGTACAGTACTGTACTTTAAAATAAATTAAATATGCAATTTTACTATTACTGCGTGTGCACGCACAGACAGTGTTGAACCGCGAATGTATTAGACTTCAAAGACAACAGCTCGCAAACGCCCCCATGAGTTTTTACACGGCATTGCAGTATTGCAGACAGCGGGAATAAAATGCTTAAATCACGGGCGCGAAAATAATGTAATACACTCTGGGCGAAAACGATACAAAACCGCACATCACCGGGATATTCTGAAATTCGCGGAGCTAGCCGAGTTAGAATAAACTTGGTCGCCACTGTATGTGATTGTTATGCAATACAATTGAAAACATCCATGATTAGAGGAATATGACACAGCACTATTTAGGTTGTCTGCATACAGTAGGTGTCAACGATGATATATTGCACCAAATGACATGAGAATATATATACTATAAGAGCTCGTGGTATTTTCTCTAAGGGACAGCTGTACAACTACCTATAAAGGTTTTTCCGTTTTCAAACAGGAAATAGTGCATTGACTAATACATTTCTGTACGCATAAGATACAGGTATTGATCAAGCAGTGGTGTGAAGCGCTCTACGGTGATTCCAATAAACTCAATACACCCAGCGTTCACCAACCAATCACATATACTCCTAGACATGTTTTTATGTGTCACAAAGTGAGACAGAGACATTTATATGATTATTGACGTATCACCTTGTATATTCTATGTCCCCTACCTAAATTCATAGGAATGTCTGTCAGTTACAATTACATAGGTTATCTACACTCCCGCACTAACTCCCTGTTTCTTTTATACAAGACAGTTTTGTTCTTTTTGTATATATATTAAATAAAGTATTTTAGATTATATTTATTGAGTGGCTATAGGGTTTTTCCCAAGGATTGAATTCTTCCTAGCCCTTTAATGTTGATAGTGAGTGCACATAGGATTCTTTTTGGTTATCTCATTAACCTCCCTCCTACCCTATGTCTTTATTACTCCCGTATGCACCCTATTTATGTATATATTCTTTACACATTTGGAGAGCAGCAGCACTTTCTATCTTTGTGTATGTATGCTGATAAGAACGTAGTTCTTTTCTGACTGCCAGCTCCCCAGGAGTAATACACAGATCTGGTTTTAGTCTGCGAGTCTGAATGTACGGTTAATACTATTGATATATATATATATATATCTATTTTTAGTAAAACTAATAAGGATTAGATGGCAGGTTTCCTTTCAACTACACCAGATTTTGATGCATGGCAGAATGAAGCCACTACAGTGTTCCCTCTAGACACAGAATTCATCCCCGGTTCCAGTCAAAATGACATCAAAAGTTCCTTTAATAATGATTTGGAGAAGGCAATGAAATTACAAGCTAGAATTTGGTGGGAAATTACAAGTCTAGAGAATTATCTCAGACTTGACCTTGTCCCCCGTGGCCTCAGACTAAACTTGGCACCATCTTAATATTATATAGATGAAACTTTCCATAAGGCTTGGGAAGCCGAACTATTGAAGTGTTCGACTAAATTGATGACACTTTTACTTGAATATGAAAAAGAAAAACTGAAAAAAAACTAATGCTAATGTTGACCAATTATGGAAGGATATTAAAACTTGGAACGGACAGGAAGAATTTGGAGATCTAGAGAAGAAACTTAAAATAAATATAGAAAAATTAAAATCTGACATCAAAATCAGGAAGCAGAAAAAATGTATTAGAGACTCTACAGATTTTAAAGAAGGTAATATCTTTCAATATAAGATTAAATCATCCAGAAAGAAATATATACCTTTACCTTTACAATCTTCCACAGAGTGGGAACACTCTGCGAGTGATACCGATCCAGACACTCAAGGAGAAGGACTCCCCCACCTCGGTCCAAGTGGAACTGGACCTTCCAACACCTTGGAATTTCCTTTTTTAGGAGCAAGAGGGAGGTATATCCAGCAAGGTCGCGGAAGACAAGGCAGGGCAAGGGAGGTGTCTCTAAGAGACAGAGAAGTCTGGGGTTATCAGACACAGGGATGACAAAGGACACCATACAGGGGGAGGAAGAGAGGAAACAAATAATTAACCTTTCAAGGAAGGCACTCGATATACATCATTTAGAAGGGCTAAGTAAAGGTTTATCCTTCTCTCCCACCAGTGACTTGGTTCAGTTCGAGTGTACTGCCCCGACACACTTTATTCGAGCAAATACCCAGTATGTACCTGGCAGATACCTGGAATGCGCCGCTCCTCACCTCTGACAAGCCCCGTTGCGTTTGCTTTCCCAGCCTGGGTTCATGCCTGGCTGACGGGCGGCTGATCTGTTAAATGATAATGATTAGGATTTAATAGGCTGCAATGCTTCGCGTGTCTACCAGATGGCATAAATTCATGAATTGTAATGCAGTATATATATATATATACTGTGCAGTATTGCAGCCACTGGGAATAAAATGCTTCAATCCCTGCCTAGAAAATAACCCAATGCACTCGGGCAGAAAACAGTCACAAACCTCAATACACCCGGGTATACCCGAATTCGAGGAACTAGCCGTGCTCGAATAAAGTGTGTCGCCAGTGTATAAAGGATCTCAACCTATTTTCAAGGAAGCTTTAACTTCACAAATTTTTTCAGAGACGTAGACACAATCAAATACAAGGGACATCACTTGAGAATCTGACGAATATAGAGCTTGACCATATAGACATGTTGGGTGACTTGGTAGAGGAGTGCATTAGGACTCCAGGAGAAGGCCCCTTTACTGATCTTAAAAGTCCATCCACATTTACTCCTCTTCTGAATCATGCACAAATGTGGACGTCTTTGTTAAAATTGTAACGACAGAAATTATGAATTTATCTAAGAAAACAGGGAGGCAGAATCTTACATATTTACAACGTAAAGCACTCTAGGATCTAGAACAAGACCCCCTTATTGAGATCAAACCCTCAGACAAGGGTGGAAACATCGTTGTTATCAATAAGGTGGATTACGCCATTGAATGTAGTCATCTTTTGCCAGATCGAAAAAGTTATAGAGTGCTATCGGAAGATCCCGCTACCCTATTTAGAACCCAACTGCTACATATCCTTATGGAAGGTTTGAATAATAGGGTTATCACGAAGAAGGAATTAGACTTCATCAGGGTGAAATGTCCCCAAACTGCCACATTTTACCATTTGCCGAAATTGCATAAGAATAAATTGCCACCTCCCGGGAGACCAATTGTCTCGGGAATTGGCAATTTAACAGCAAGCGCAAGTAAATACTTGGATACGGTGCTTCGTCCATTTGTTAATTCATTGCCATCCTTCCTTAGAGATACCAAGAATGTATTGCTCAGACTTGAAGATGTAGTAGTGAGTCCCGACACCCTTCTTGTGGGAATGGATGTGGAGGGATTAAGAGCAGTGATACATTTTCTGATCCAGCGCGACATAAGTTGTTATGCCCATAACGACTTTGTTGTCCAACTGTTGGATTTTGTATTAACAAGGAATTATTTCCTGTTCGATCAGAAGTTTTATCACCAGATCCAGGGCACCGCTAGGGGGGCGCCCACCTGTGCTCCCAACTACGCCAACTTATATCTAGGCTAGTGGGAAGAGACGGTGGTCTTCAGCGATGCCCAGGAAGAATACACTAGATACATTGAATGGTGGGGCCGCTACTTTCACGATATTATCATGCTATGGAGCGGCCCCAAACAACTATTAAATCAATTTATCAGTGTATTAAACAAAAACGACCACAAACTAAAACTTACCTTTGAAGCGAACGAAACCACACTCAATTTCTTGGACTTGACTGTTTCGAAACAGGTAGATGGCAAGTTGACAACTACAATATACAGGAAGACCACTTCAACGCACAGTCTCCTATGTGCAGATAGCTACCACCCTCAACATATAATCAAAAACATACCCACCGGACAATTCCTGAGGCTTTGCAGGAATTGCTCAACCTTTCAGGAATTTAAAAAACAGGCGGTGGATATGAATTCTAGATTTGTACAGCGTGGGTATTCTAAGAAATCGGTACACAAAGCATATGTAAGGGCGAAAGACACAACACGTGCGCACCTGTTAAGCGATAGACAGCATACGAACATACCAGATGAGAAAACTATAAGGTATATTGGCACTTTCAATAACCAGTGGAGAGAATTACGCAATATCTTTAATTAAGCACTGGCACATTTTGCGAAATTATCCTGACTTAAGGCAGGTGTTGAAAGAAACACCAACCATGACCTGTAGAAGAGCAAAAAACTTGAAGGATAGGCTGGTGCATAGCAATTTTTTGGTCAAAACAAATAGGACATGGTTAGGAGACAGGAGACCGATTGGGTCATACCCGTGTGGTCGATGCCGGGCATGTGTCCTTTTATGAAGGTCACCAAAGACATCCCTGACCCAACAGTCTCCAAACCACATGGTATCCAAAGCTTTATCAACTGCTTAACAGTTGGGGTAGTGTACCTTATTACATGCAGATGTGCCATGCGATATGTGGGTAAAACCCACAAAGCCCTGAAAGTCGGGGTTCTTGAACATTTCGGTTCAATTAGGAACATACAAGACACCCCAGTTGCACGCCATATTCACGAACAACATGACGGTGATCCACAGTATCTTACCTTTTGTGGAATTGAACACATACCATGGGGTTCCCGAAAAGGAAATTGTGATAAACCTCTGATGCAGCGAGAATGCCAATGGATCTTCACACTCCAGACGTTGCAACCAAATAGACTCAATGAGGGGTACATTTACTCTGCGTTTCTGTAACTGGTTTCTTATTAACATTTAATGGGTGAATGTAAAAGCATTACCCCTTGGTAAAAGAACTGACCATTGGGGACAATTCTTCTATGTCCTCACAGCAAGGTAGATATACACGTTGAGGCCCATAAGAAGAATTCTGACTGACTAATGGAGGTGTAAGTAATTGGGGGTCCAGGTATAAAGTGAACTATACACCTTTTGGCGGACGTCATTGTCTTTGGAGGCAGCCATTTCTAAGTTAACATACTCCCATGATACTACATATTTTACATACCTCAAGTACTGGACAGAAATATTCTAGTATCCAGCACATAGTAGGATTCGGTAGTGGCCGCCACTATATTCAATGGTGGTCTAGGATGTTGTACAGACTCCTGTTGTATTCTCTGTATATATCTCCTTTACATCTTGTATGTATGGACATTTAACACCAACTAGCCTACGCATTATGCCATGCATTTTTTCCCCCCATAAAACATAGAATAAATACCTACTATTCTGAGTACCTCCATTAAATGTATGTCCCACATAGTGGCAATATAGATATACCTAGACAGAGGATGAGACATGCACTCAATATCAAGGGTAATAGAGGTGGGGTACTTAGCTGCCGGTGCGCTGGTCCTGGGGAGCTCCTGTATTCCCAAATGTTCCAGTACAAAGAAGAAGCAGGCACACGGTCTTACTCAAAAGGAGGTTTAACATGCCATAAAGTCCAACGTTTCAGCAATCTAATACTGCCTTTCTCAAGGTAGAGAAAGGCAGTATTAGACTGCCGAAACGTTGGACTATATGGCATATTAAACATCCTTTTGAGAAAGACCGTGTGCCTGCTTCTTCTTTGTAATATAGATATACCACCTGGATCCATGAATATGGTTAACAGGGATTAACAAGTGGGGATCTCGCAGCATTTTATCTTGATTTAGTGGTAATTTTACTTCTGTTACATGAGGCCATAATGACACTCATAAAAGGTCCTGTAAAGTGTTATAAGAATAAGGACAAACATAATTATTATAATGCCAGATGCAGACTCTCGTAGGCACACACAGTGTTAATACGGATCGGGATAGGAACACACAAGCCGCATCACCAAGTCTGCGTCACTCATCTTCGCCATGATTGGCCGGATTAGGTGGACACACCTCCGGCCACACGTATAAGATGTCAGGGATGTGGTCTCTGATAACTCCCCATACCTTGACAAAGCGCCGGGTGGCGCGAAACGTACATCGGTTTTAGTGACGTCACAGTCGTGACATCATCAGGGAGCACGTGTGCGGAGCTGTGAGAGGGGACATCTCTGTAACATCGTAGCTATACCAGGTTGTATTCATCCGGAATCATATGGTTACGGTCTTGAGATCTGCCTATGCATTTAATCCCCATATGTGATTGTTATGCAATACAATTGAAAACAGCCATGATTAGAGGAATATGACACCGCACTATTTAGGTTGTCTGCATAGGTGTCGACGATGAAATATTGCACCAAATGACTTGAGAATATATATACTATAAGAGCTCGTGGTATTTTCTCTAAGGGACAGCTGTACAACTACCTATAAAGGTTTTTCCGTTTTCAAACAGGAAATAGTGCATTGACTAATACATTTCTGTATGCATAAGATACAGGTATTGATCAAGCATAGTGGTGTGAAGCGCTCTAAGGTGATTCCAAGGAACCCAATACACCCAGCGTTCACCAACCAATCACATATACTCCTAGACCTGTTTTTATGGGTCACAAAGTGAGACTGGACATTTATATGATTATTGACGTATGACCTTGTATATTCTATGTCCCCTACCTAAATTCATAGGAATGGACAGTTTGTCTGTCAGTTACAATTACATAGGTTATCTACACTCCCGCACTAACTCCCTGTTTCTTTTATACAAGACAGTTTTGTTCTTTTTGTATATATGTTAAATAAAGTATTTTAGATTATATTTAGTGAGTGGCTATAGGGTTTTCCCCAAGGATTGAATTCTTCCTAGCCCTTTAATGTTGATAGTGAGTGCACATAGGATTCTTTTTGGTTATCTCATTAACCTCCCTCCTCCCCTATGTCTTTATTACTCCCGTATGCACCCTATTTATGTATATATTCTTTACACATTTGGAGAGCGGCAGCCTGAAGAAGATGCTGATTGAAGAAAATTGTTGACTGTGAAGGAGATCGACGAAAATTGTATAATTGTATTTTCACAAAGTCTTTAGAGATAATGCACAAACAGTTTAAATGAGAAATAAAACCCAGCGCTTATAACTAATAAACTAATTACAGTGCAGCTCCAACCCAATGAACCAACAACCTCTAGGTACTAGTAAAATGTAATATGACGCATTTTTGGGGAGCGCTATTTTACAGTGACTATAAAAACATAAGAAATTGCTAATTAACAATTAAAATGACACGTGTATTTTTGTGTTTCAATTTAAGTGCAAAAATTGCGAAGAATTGTGCAGTACAATATATTATTATATTAAATAATGTTGTGATCATAAGTGCTTGTGCAGTATATGTGCAAATTATAACCCAATGTGCAAAACCTACAATGTAATATAATATACAGTGGTATTATTAACCTAAGTGCTTGTGCAATATTTATCAATGTGCTTAATAAAATTGTGCTTAGTGTTATTGTGATATAAATTAAGTGTGATATTTTTCAATAAAACCATAAAAACTCTGTTGCTCCATGCCCTATTCTATCCAATGGAACAGACAGGTTTCTTCTCTCAATTTCTTATGATGCAGGAGAAAAAGAGAAAGCATCCAAGTGTTTAGAATATACCTTGCAGTTTATAGTGTAGTGAATACAAAGCAAATACACTCACATTTTATAAATGCCTAAGTTCGTTGTACAGGGGTCTTTGGGGATTTTCAGTGTCCTTAGTTCCAGTCCATGCTGTTTCTGTGCCTCTTTTGCCTCCTCGTGAGCTTGGGTAGCGTGGGGAATGCCGGCAGTTCACCCGGTACTCACTTCCTTGTTCATTACTTCACAATGTCTTGTCTCACGAGATTTAGGCTGGCTGGGGAAGGGACGTCTGCGGATCTGGTCACATGGTATCGCTATATAGATGATGTGTTTTTTTATTTGGAAGGGAGATGAAGCCAGTCTATTAGAATTTTTTTTATTTTATAAATATAAATGTTTTTAATTTAAATTTTACTTGCCAGTGGAGCAGAAGTCAAATTGAATTGTTTAAGATCTTGTCATTTACATAGAAGATGGTAGTATCAACACTAAAACCTTTATTTTCAAAGTCGACAATAACAGCTATGTAAAAAAAAGTCTAGCTGCCATCACCCTACATGGGTAGAAAACATTCCATATGGTGAGCTTCGCAGAATCAAAGGAACTGCACAAAAAATGAGTTATCTATAGAACATTCAGTCAAGGCTTACTATTCTTAAAGTGAATATTAAATACTGTGAAATACAATAATGGTGAAGTGAACAAAATATATTAAATATATAATAGTGTAAATACAAATATAAAGTTGTAACTTCCTGCTCAAACCCTCCGGTGGGGCCTGTTTTCACCGGTCCCAGAACGTAGGAATATATTCTCACCAACCAGAGGAAGCATACATGGAAAGGAAGACAACAACACAAAACAATCTAAGTGCAGGTGTAACAAAATGCTGAGTGAATTTCAGTCTTTATCTTGGCTCTTTATCCAGCCTACATACAAGATGTAAGTTGTTTTCAAGCAGTAACAAGAGCTGTGGCAGTTGTGTAGTCTGTGTGTTGAGGTTAAAGCTGTATCACCACCCAAAGAGGTCAGGTGAGACGAACCTCAGCATTAAAATACATCAACCAAAGGCTTCAAAGCACAGATCATCAAAGTAAAAAATGTTATTATTAAACGTATATATAAAAAAAACCGCACTTGCAAAAATGCAGTATAAAATAGGCATATAACACTAACGAGTGTACTGGAGAAGCCACACACCTAATCGCTCACCACCCCGCCTCTGTGGGACTTCTGCTGATTCACAAATAAGCCCTCTGGGGTCGGACATCCACCAGCTGATGAGGATGCGATGGAGTAGAGACAGCAGATACTATCAGCTGGTGGATGTCCGAACACTTCTTTGGATGGTGATAAAGGTTTAACCTCAACACACAGACTACAGACTACAGACTGCCACAGCTCTTGTTACTGCTTGAAAACAACTTACATCTTGTAAGTAGGCTGGATAAAGAGCCAAGATAAAGACCGAAATTGACTCAGCATTTTATTACAACTGCAATTACATAGTTATATAGTTACATAGTAGATGAGGTTGAAAAAAGACGTACGTCCATTAAGTTCAACCTATGCTAAATTTAGACAACAGATACTTTATTCTATATCTATACCTACTTATTGATCCAGAGGAAGGCAAACAAAAAACCCCAGATATCCAATGATATCTCATAAGGGGAAAAATAAATTCCTTCCTGACTCCAAGAATTGCCAATCGGATTAATCACTGGATCAACATCCTTCCCATGTATACTTATTTAGTATATCCCTGTATACCTTTCCTTTCTAAAAAAAAGATGTCTAACCTTTTTTTGAACAAATCTATTGTATCTGCCATAACAGTCTCCATGGGTAATGAATTCCACATTTTAATTGCCCTTACTGTAAAGAACCCTTTCCTTTGTTGCTCTGAAATCGCCTTTCCTCCAACCTTAAGGGATGGACCAGAGTTCTTTGTACTGCCGTGGGATGAATAGTTAGATTGTTTTGTGTTGTTGTCTTCCTTTCCATGTATACATTATGAATGCTTGCATTTTTTTAAATACAATACTACAGTCGAACAAGACTATAATAAAATCTTCCTCAGTATTGAGGGGTGGGTTTCCTGCACGAACAAGGTGTTATCATCAGCCCGCCAAACCTGCAAAAAATGAATGAAAAGAAGAATTAAACAATAACTACACTAGTACTGAATTAAAAACATCTCATATACAACTTTATTTATAAGATTAAAATCTTTTTATCCGAAGCTTTATTTTTTAAAATACAGTCCTCGTCTTTGTCCTGAGTACTCCAGCCATGAGTCCTCTGATGCTGCAAAAGGGCATTGATGGTGTCTTTGAAATTTGCAGGGCTAATTTTAAATTGCTTCTTGAATTCCTCCCTCATTGTTTTCTCAAATTGTTCGGAAGTGCTCTCTTCCCCCTCAAGCCGTCAAAGTTAACTTTTTGGCACCACTGAGAAAACAGGTCAAAACTGACATGGTGCTTGAAAAGTAGCATGGCATATCAACTCGGCTGTCCTCCGCAGTTATTAACGTATCTAGACACAGTGACCGTTAGTATAACGGAAAGCAGCATGTCATGTACTGGAATTTCATGCCTCACTGGTTGTCAAAGCCTGTGTGGTGCCGCAGGTGTGCTTTGGAAAGCAGGTATGTCTATCTGCTGTGGGAGGATGCTTTCCTGTAGAACTCCATTGGGGGTCTCATTGCTAATCTTTCCTCTTCATCTGGGATATTTTCTAAAACCACGGAGACATAAAGGGTGTGCAGGGTGCCTCTAGTGTTGGAAAGGGTGCAAGTGGTGTGCAGGGTGATTCTGATGTTGGTGAAGGTGCATTGTGCCTCCGGTTTTGGACATGATGCCTCCAGGGGTGCTGAGGGCGCCTCCAGATGTCTATCTCCCTCCTGCTGCTGTGGACATAGAATATAATAGAGACCCGCCATGTCCCTCTCCATCCTCTCCATTTTCTCGAAAATCTGGTCCAACTTGGCTTCCACTCTGTCCTTGTATTGTTACGTTGGGACCACTAAAGAGTTCCAACATGCATCTGACCAAGCTAGATTTGGTGCGAGGTGAGCTGGGACTGGTAGGAATGGCCTGGGCATGAGGTGAGCAAGGGGGGGTCCAGTTGGGCTTTGCAGGTTCCAGGGCAAGGTGAGCCAGGGGGTCCAGTTGGGCTTTGCACGATCCAGGGTTTGGAGAGCAGGAGGGGTCCGGTTGGGCTGTGCTGGGTGCAGGTGCGTGGGGTCCGGAGCTGGAGCGGCCCTTCCAATAAATTTCAGTGACAATGACTTTGGCCATGTTCTTCTTTCTCCACACCAGTACAGAATTCCTGGCCTTAGGAGGTTTACTGTAGGTGCTGTTTCCTTTATTTTCACCACCTTAGCCTTCCAGTCGGGGGTCTCAGGTACCGCTGCCGCCTTTCAATTTCTCAGGGTTGGGACAGCAGCAGCAAGCAGAGAACAAGAATTATTTCAGATCAAGATCAGTGTGTGTGACTATGCAATTTCTGTGAGCTTTTATACTCAGTACCGCTAACATCACAGGGACAGCATTCAGTGTATGGCAGGGCTACATTGGTAAGGTGTCAAAAGTAGGTTTATACTTTACCTGTCACTTTACCTTTTAAAGCAGTAGTAACTGCTAAGGTAATGAAGGGATAAACCCCTCCCACTACCCACTCGAGAGGCCTAACTACCCACCCAGGGGAAACTACCACCTTCCAATACAATACAAACACCAATATACCCATTGTTTGCCTGTGTGGTTACCTATGCCCTCAAAAGAAGCAAAGATAACTCTAATGGCAATGAATGGGCACCCTACTACTCACTCCCTCTACCACCAATACCTACCCCCTAACAGATACAGTAGAGTAATGGGTAAAATCCATATTATCCAGATCTGGATAATAGCGCATTTGCCCATTAAAAATAAAACATTACCAAAAAACTACCCAGCCAGCATATAGTAAATAAAAGTTGTACTTACCTCTGCCATGATGAAGGACATCCTTGTCCTCATCTCTGTGCTCTGCATATTCACTGGGCACAGACAGTAAAATAAAAAAACTAAATACTGACCTGTAACCACTTAATCACCTTAGCAGTTATTAACCACGATGGTAATTAAGGGGTAAACCCCGCTCCTGCTACTCAACCGGAAGGCCTAAGCACCCTCCCAGGGGCAACTACCCCAAGCCCCAACCCCTCTACCCATTTATTGTCACAGTGGTAAACCATGTCCATCATATGGGCATGGATTGCCACAATGGCAATTAATGAGCAACCTAAAAATTAAAAGAACCACAAATTAAAATACATTACATTTAAATAAAAACAAAACATTTGCCAATAAACCCATTGCTTGTCAATGTAGTAAACATTTGCCAATAAATCATTTGACTGTTATAGTGCTAAACCATGCCCAGAACATGGGCATGGATTGCCACAATGGCAATGAATAGTCAACCAAAAAAAAAAAAAAACACAAAATAAAATATATTACATTTAAATAAAAACAAACATTTGACAACAAACCAATTGATTGTCACGATAGTAAACCATGCCCACAATGTGGGCATGGATTTTCACAATGTCAATAAATGGGCAACCTAAAAAAAATCAAATACATTACAAGTAAATAAAAACAAATATTTGCCAAAACATGCATTGATTGTCACTGTGCTTATCAAAGGGGCATAGATAAACACATTGCCAGTTAATGAGCATCCCCCCCAAAAATACCAATTAAATAAAATACAATCAATCTGTTTCTTACCTTTTCCGACATGAAAATTCACCCTCTTCATCCAACTATGGCACCAACTCTTGTCCCAAGACGCAATGATCCTCAGCAGCATGATGTAAAAAGGCCATGATCCTCAGTTGCTTGAAGAGGAGGCCAAGTGATCTTCTTTTAGTGTGGACACCCTATATATAATTATTTTGGTATTTTAGTTTGGCTAAATTATCTATATTTTCATGGATACATACTGTATATGATTACATTATTTTATCTAAAGTTTTCAATTCCATGTCTAATTTTTTTCTCTAGGTTGTTATAATAGTTCTTTTTGAGATAGTTACTAGAACCTTATTACTGTGCCTACCTAAAAGAGTTTTCTAGACTTTGTTATAATACTGGATTGGAGCGGGTCTTATATATATTTTGGACTTTCAGCAACCTGTTTAACCGACAGAGGGCCCAGGTCCCTTGACTCACTCGGCTGGAGACTGCAAGCCTTGCACTGTACATACCTCTTGAAATCTGTTCTTATTTTAGGTTAATATTGAAGTACACACATTGGGGGAAAGTGCAGGACAACTGAAAGCAGAGAATAAAAGACAATCAACTTTTTATTTTTACGCAAAAGAGAAACAGGGAAACCTCTTAATTATTTGTTGTCTTCAATTCGGATATGGTAACCTTTATCTGAGTGAAAAGAATGAGCTATTCTCAGTTAGTCTTCCGTATAATAAGTTAAACATAACCGGGGTTCCCGTTCTGAAATGTACATATATAGCTCTAACCCAATAGTAGAATCGCAGAAACAAATTAGGCATAAATAATGGAGAAGGAGTTTCAGACATGAAAGTAAACACAGAGAGAAGGGAATACCTACCTTGACACTGATGCTATTGTGGGGGCCAATAGAAAGAGATACACTGTACAATACATGTAAATACATTACAATTTCAGTGACAAAACACAAAGAAGTTTCCCTTAAAATGCGCGTGCTCGCCACACACACACACACACCTTTTTTTGTAACTGCGAAGTGCTATGAGTCCAATTTGGAGGAATGCGCTATATAAATAAAGTTATTATTATTTATTATTTATAAATAAAGTTATTATTATCTATATACTGTAACAGGAAGATCATTCTAATAGTCTTCTGAAAACGAATTACTGGAAATTTGCTTGAATGTAACAGGCAGTATCATGAGGAAGCAGAATGGGAATTACACATATTTCAGCTAATTTTTTTTTTTTAACTTACATTTGTATTTACACACATAGTACATAACATTCCATAGTTAGTGTTTGTTCTCTGAGATCAACCATAATAACACATCAAATAATATGAATAAAGTAACACCGGGAGCGAGGGGGTGGGGGGTAGGGAGCGGAAGTGTTGGCTGGTCTTGTTTTTTGATCGAGAGACTCACTAACAACAATTCAACGGTGTCTCTCCTTTACAAATGTTCTAGTTTTGCAGCATTACAATTAAAAGATGCTTTACTGTATATACTCTCTCAAAAATATTTCAGACATTTTTGAGAGAGTATATACAGTAAAGCATCTTTTAATTGTAATGTTATAAAACTAGAACATTTGTAAAGGATTGACACAGTTGAATTGTGGGTGTTATGAGTAGATGGAATATCCTGATTGTGACTGCAGTGGATCAACTGTGTTATGGAAAGTTTTTAACCTGATATCCTTTTGCGTGCCTTCACCCTAATGCCCTATTTATCCTGCAGCACAATGGAAATTATGTCCCTGCCCTTTTTGCTTGCAGCACACTCCCAGAGAATATTTCTGTTCCCCTATGCTGCTCACATCAACTGTTTAGAAAGAGCTTTATTCCTAAAACACAATCAACAACCAGAGTGAAAGAAATCTTCCTTAGGTAACCTCAGAACAGAAGAACTTTGTGCATTATGCAGCCCAGGCCATGCCAAAATGCAATTTGGAGGGTGTCCAGCACTTCATTGGAAAGTAATGGTTTTCACTGAACTGAGTTATGACCAGCTGTTTGCAGACAGTCTGTGACATACTGATAGAGCAGAACACCGTATGTTGCTTTCCAAATCAAATGATACAAGAAGTGTGACAGAGTGGAGAAACATCTGTCATTAGCAATTTTCAGCACGCTTCACTAATTCTGGACAAAATACGAGTAATGAACTTACCGCAGAAAACTTCAAATACTACCACTCTTGAAACAAAAATACAAACCGCTAATTCTCCTAATGGCATCTAATTTAATTCATTTGGTGTAAGAAACAAACAAAGTGGATTACGTGTTTTTGATCACGGTTTAGTGAATACTAATGCTGGTCAAAATTTGTTCACTTCAATCAAAGAACAGGGATCATAAATATCAACTTCTCAGATGTTCAAAATGCAGATTTTGTCTCTGTGCTCCCTCATCACCACTCATAGCCATTCTTCTTGCATTTAAAAGTTGCTGCAACACAACCTAATACAGTATGGGAAAGAGGGCAGTTTGAGTTTGAGGTGTTTAAATCAATGTTTCTGAGCTCCAAACCCTGTGCAATATATAGCACCAAATTATCAAAGAATAAAAAAAATCACATTGCTTTTAATTGGATTTTTTTTCTTTGAAGAATTTGGTGCTGTTTTTTTTTTTTTTTGCCTTGTCTCCTCTGCAGATCTGCTAACCAGCCCATTTATAATATGTTTCTATGAACTATTTTCTCAATGGAATAAAACTCAAATGATTATACAGTACATTAAGTTATGGAAATAAATAAATGGAGTTTAGGAATTCTGCAAAACTGTTCTTTTTCAGTCCTGGAATACGATTAACATCTTAGCTTATTCTGCGTTCATTTGTAAATACATTCTGTCTCAATGCAATTCCCAAACTTCTTCATAGCATGTTCTGAACACAGTTACCATGATTCATAATCTAAACACTCTGTCAACTTGCTTAGTGCTACTTTAGTGGCATTTCAAATTAAACCGCACTCACCAAAGTAGCTAATGACCTCCATTTTACCAAAACCCAAGAACACTACTCTATTCTCATTCTACTTGACCTCTCTCCTGCTTTATATATTGCTGAGCACCCTCAGCTCCTGCACATTCTCCTGGTTTTCCTCCTATCATTCTTACTGCTCCTTCATCATCTATTTAGCCAACTCCTCCTCTACCTTTTTGTTGGTGAACTACAAGGCTGTTGGTGAACCCCTTATGTTGATGTCACGGAAGTAAGATCACATTACCGCTAGTGCCAGAGAGGCGTGGCCACAGAGGTGGCAGCACCCTTTGGCACTGAAAGGATTAATAAGTCTAAGGCAAAGTTCCTCATACTCCCTCCACAACCAGGCCTCATTGTTCCCTTCTCCATTACAGTCAATAATACTTCTATACATTAAGTTTTGCAAGTATGTACAGTAGCCTAGGCCTTTCATTTGTCTCCAGACTATTTTTTTTCCCTCTCAAAAACTCTGTTATGAAATCTTGCAGTTTCATCCCCCACGACATTGCCCTCATTCTCTCCCATACTGATTGCAACATTCTTTTATCTAGTGTCCCTGCATCACAACTCTTTCCCTCAATTTATTTAAAATACTGCTTCTCAGATCATCTGTTCTGACTGCCTGAAATGTCTCTGCTTGCTTCCTATTAATCTCCAGATAAAGTGCACATTTTTCCTTCTTTCTTTTAATGCTCCGCAATCCTCTGCACCTCCATATAATTCCACCCACGTCTCTAGTTACACCCACGCTGACCTCTTATGCTCGACCTGCGGATGTCTCATCTTTGCACCTTTCACCTTAACAGCCCTTTTAAACATTTTCCCCTCATTTTTTCTTTTTCTATGGAATGCAATTCATCAAGCACCTTCTTTCCATTTTAAAACCCAGCAGAAAATTCCCCTCTTACAAGAAGTATCTCATTAAATGATCTATGCCCACCACAGATGCACTTGACATCCCGGACTTTTAATAAACGCAATAATATACTGTATACCCTTAGATTGTAAGCTCTTCAGGGCAGAGTCTCCCTTTAATTTATGTTATCATTTACCTGTTGCTCTTATCTCCATTTTATAGAATTTATTTAACTTGTACAGTAAATGTACAAAATGTAAGCGCTGCATACACTGTTGGCGCTGTATAAATAAAATGATACATAAATTTGACAGCAACCACATCAATAGTTGTATTTGTTTGGAGATTACACTCTGTACTCTTTACTCAGTCCATATTTTAATGTTGATGTTCATTATCATGTTTAAATGCGAGTCTATAATTTTTTCATTTTAAGTTTTAAATACTGTTCACAACAAACTATCATAAAAAATGCAGAGGATAAATTTAGCCCGATTCATTGGAGTTCCACCTATGAGACTTAAGTTGGAATCTGTCCCAGACCAAAGAGACTGAAAGCTATTCGGAACTGATGACTGTAAAATGAGTTTAGGAGGCCTTAGACCAGCTCTTTAATTACAAAATGATTCATGATACCATGCCACATATTTATAATAATTAGATTCTTGTAGGATTATCAGATATACAGTATATGAAAAGCAACTGGAAACACAAATTTAACATTTTTATCTTCCACCACACATTGTGAACTAGTGTCACGAAAAGGCAAGTGAGCACCTGTCCTGACAAAATACAGTAGAAGAGTGGTGCTCAGCTGAGGTCAGCAAGACCTCCCAACAGATCAGGTTTTCAGGATATCCCTGCTTCAGCATAGGTGGCTCAATCAATGGCTCAGTCTTTGACTCGAGCCACTGATTAAGCCACCTGTGCTGAAGGTGAAGCAAGTTGAGCACCACTGCTGTAGAACACTCTAAAAAAAAACGTGTATGTAAATATAGGAGAAATTTGCCACACAACAGCAGCTCTGAGGATCCCTAAAGGTTCTGAGATTTTTCTGCAGTAACCTGCAAAGCTAAACAAAGTAGAAAATTTAGATGTAATTGAAACCCATCATTGCCTTTGTGATAGAGATCATAAAGTAAGCAGACCTAAGCAATTCACTAACAACAAAGCTATTCTTTACATAAACAGTAAATGTTTAGATTTTCCTGTTCACTGACTAACAGCACACATATCATAAACACTGAGCTGTTAGAGTGCGTTTTGTGTGTTGATTCACTTTAACAGTTGTTAGTGTGAAGACAGGAAAGAAAAGTGGGTGTAATGAGTCCATGTGCAGTATGCTGTGAAAACAGAGGACCTTATTTGGCATAATGGGCTGCACCATAAGGGCCATAAAATTGTGCATGTGTTAGTATCATTTTAATTATTACGGGTGCCACATGTTAAGCAGAATAGCGGAACTACTAAAACAGCTTCAAAATCCTTACTGCTGATCACTGTATTTTAATTACAAATAGGAACATTTGGAGATAGGTCACCATAAAACACTTCTGTTGTCAAATAAAACTAAAATCTAATTTTTGTAATTATATTTTAGACCACGGACCCAGCTGAATAGCTGCAGGGAATACTATTTAGATTAGTGAAGATTAAATGCAGGTAAAATTACATCCCCGCCATATTTATTAAAACCTCAAAAAAGTTATTGCGTTATATCACTTTGACATGAAAGGTAATTTATTCTATGTCTGCTAACACATACAGTAGAGTTCTACTTTTGGTGATATTAAAATAGCAAACTATACATGTACAAGCTATATACTGTATGATATGTCTACATTGGTTAAAGTGCTATTAATAAAGTAGGAATTACTGTACTATCTCTGATTTTAGTTAGAGGTACTGTATCTGGTATTATATAGAAGCATTTAGGAAGAGGTACTGGCTGAGAATCACCAAACTCCGGTAAAACAGAGTTAATATGGAGACAGTAGGAGATTAGGGAAGTTAATGCATTGCTAAGAAAGGGATGTGGGAAGGAGGGTTTTGGGTTTTTATAGCACTGGGACTCATCTGAGAGATGGTATCTTTATGAGCATGGATTGCAACAATGGCAATGAATAGGAAAGCTAAAAATAAGAGTCACGAAATAAAACACCTGACATTTCAATAAAAATAGGCATTTGATAATAAAGCTATTGATTGTGACTGTGGTAAACCATGCCCACAATAAGGGCATGGATTGCCGTAATGTCAATGAATGGGCAACCTACAAAAAAAATTACCAAAAATACAATACATTACAATGAAATAAAAACAAACATAAGCCAAAAAATGCATTGCGTATCACTGTGCTGATCTATACCCAGAAAGGGGCATAGATAATCACTTTGGCAGTCAATAGGCAACATAAAATAAAATACACAATTAATTAAAATACAACCAATGTATTTCTTACCATTGCCGAGATTCACCTGCGAGTCCTACTCTGGCACCAACTGTTGACCGACAATGTAATGCTCAACAGCCTGATGCAAAGCAGTCCATGGTCCTCTGAAGAGAAGTCTCTAATAAGTTATTTTCTTCCTTTTTTTCTTTTCTTCTTTCTTTTCTTCTTTATAATCCAAAGGGGCCCGGAAATGTTGCCCCGACGGCTTCTTGGGCTCAAAGGAGATGGTACAGGCCTTATATAAGGCCTATGATGTCACATTTGAGTGTCAAATGGTACACCCACAATCCGATTGGTTGGTGTACCATGTGACAGCTTCCATTTTTTTAAGGATGTGATGGCATCAAAGAGGGAGGGATGCCAGCCAATCAAGTATATGCTTCCCTCCTTTTAAGATGACGTCACTTCTGCAAAAATCAAGATGGAAGCCATCACATGCTATACCCACCAATCGGTTTGATAGATATACCATGTGATGCCTTTCCTTTTTTGGAGTTATGTGGCATCAACAAAAATGGAGGAAGGCATGCTACCTGATTGGCTATCTTCCCTCCCTTGTTGATGACATCACAGTACTCCAAAAAAGGAAAGACATCACATGGTATATCTACCAATCCGATTGGTGGGTATACCATGTGATGGCTTCCATTCTTTTTTCTGAAGTGACATCATCTAAAATGGAGGGAAGCATATACTACCCGATAAGACGCAACACAAGAGTTAATTGTACAAAATAAAACAAATTGGACAAATATTTGCACATGGATTGAAAACGGGTTGAAGGATAGACAACAGAGAGTTGTCATAAATTGAACTTTTTCAGGTTGGGCTAAAGTTGTGAGGGAAGTACCTCAAAGATCGGTACTGGGACCCCTGCTTTTTAACTTGTTTATTAATGACCTTGAGGTCGGCATAGAGAGCGAAGTCTCAATTTTTGCTGATGACACTAAATTATGTAAGGCAGTAGAATCAGAGCAGGGTGTAATTTCTCTCCAGAAGGACTTGGAAAGACTGAAAACTTGGGTAGGTAAATGGCAGATGAGGTTTAATACAGGTATTGTAAGGTTATGCATTTGGGAAACAAGAATAAACAGGCAACTTACAAATAAAATAGGGATAAGTTAGGAGAATCCTTGATAGTGTATTGTATTGTATGTCTTTATTTATATAGCGCCATTAATGTACATAGCGCTTCACAGTAATAATACATGGGGTAATCAAATAAATAACAGATAATATAAATAACAGATCATGGGAATAAGTGCTTTAGACATAAAAGTAACATTAAGGAAGAGGAGTCCCTGCCCTGAGGAGCCTACAGTCTAATTGGTAGGTAGGGAGAACGTACAGAGACAGTAGGAGGGAGTTCTGGTAAGTGCGTCTGCAAGGGGCCAAGCTTATGTATCATGTGTTCAGAATATCCACAGTGCTATTCATATGCTTCATTAAGCAAGTGTGTCTTAAGGTGGGTCTTAAAGGTGGATAGAGAGGGTGCAAGTCGGGTACTGAGGGGAAGGGCATTCCAGAGGTGTGGGGCAGTCAGTGAAAAAGGTTTAAGGCGGGAGAGGGCTTTAGATACAAAGGGGGTAAAAAGAAGACATCCTTGAGAAGAACGCAAGAGTCTGGATGGTGCATAACGAGAAATTAGGGCAGAGATGTAAGGAGGGGCTGAAGGGTGTAAAGCTTTAAAAGTGAGGAGAAGAATGGAATGTGAGATGCGGGATTTGATCGGAAGCCAGGAGAGGGATTTCATGAGGGGAGATGCTGAGACAGATCTAAGAAAGAGTAGAGTGATTCTGGCAGCAGCGTTTAGGATAGATTGTAGGGGAGACAGGTGAGAGGCAGGAAGGCCGGACAGCAGGAGGTTACAGTAATCACGACGGGAGAGAATGAGGGCCTGAAGGATATAGGAGTGGATGTAGACAGCAGGCTTAGCAAAAGTGCCCAAAATCATGCAATAGCTGCAAAGGCAAACAAGATATTATCTTGCATTAAACTGGGCATGGATGGAAGGGAAGTGAACATTATTATGCCCCTCTATTAAGCAATACCACACCTTGAATATGGAGTACAGTTTAGGACACCACTCCATAACAAAGACATTATGGAACTAGAAAAGGTGCAGAGAAGAGCCACCAAATTAATGAGGGGAATAGATGATCTGATTTATGAGGAGAGGCTTGCTAAATTATATTTGTTTACATGAGAAAAAAGGCGTCTAAGACGGGATATGATAGCTATATGCAAATATATTCAGGGACAATACAAGGCGCTTTCAAAAGAACTATTCATCCCAAGGGCAGTACAAACGACACAAGTCATCCCTTAAAGTTGGAAGAAAGGAAATTTCACCAACAACAAAGGAAACGATTATTTACAGTAAGGACTGTTATAATGTGGAATCCATTACCCATAGAAGCTGTGATGGCAGATACAATAGATATCTTCAAAAAAATATTGAACATCTTTTTAGAAAGGAAATGTATACAGGGATATTGCAAATAAGTAAACATCGAAGGATGTTGATCATGGGAGTAATTTGATTGACAAAACACAACTCTGTCGTCTGTTGAGTAATTTGATTGCCAATTTTTGAAGCCATGAGGAATTTATTTTTGTCGCTTATGAGATATCATTAGATGATATATCACTTGTTTTTTTTTTTGCCTTCCTCTGGATCAATATACTGTAAGTACAAATATAGGATAAAGTATCTGCCTGTCATGATCGTGCTCGCCACATCGGGACCGCACCGTGGGGCTGAGGAGGGGAGGTATATACACCGACCTTAGGCCACGGAGTCAGGTTCGGAGTGCGGATTCCATGGTCAGACATAGCCGGGTCAGGGTTGGAGAAAGCAGCGTTAACGTTGTTCAGGCTGGGGTCAAGGCAGGCGGCACAGGAGCGGTGGTCGAGGATGCAAACGAGGGTCGGCAACGGGAAGGTAGGTGTGTGGCGCTACAGCGTAGAAAACAGGAACTTGGGCGGAGCCGCTCCAGTATAGGAAACAGGAACATGGAGCGGAGCTGCTTCAGCGTAGGAAACAGGAACTTGGAGTGAGGCCGCTCCAGCGTAGAAAGGAGGAAGCTGAAACGGAGGCACTTAAGCATAGGAAACAGGAACATGGAGCGGGGATGCTTTTAGCATAGAAAGGGACTTCGTAAGGAGGACAGGGGTAGGATGGCACGAAGGCTACTGCAAGGAGGATAAGCAGCAGGCTACAGGAGGAGGAGGAGTGTCACAGAAGGCGGAAGCAGTGGGACATTCGATCGCGGGTTGGGGTATGTGACGGACACGGACGCGCAACACGGATCCTGACACTATGCACATGCGTTTCTATGGAACGCATATGCGTGTCTTTAAATTTAAGAGGAGGGCAATGGGGTTGTCCTCACATGAATGAATGGATGAAAAATCAAGTGGAACCTTAACTACTAGTATTTCACCGCAGGAGTTTTTGTTTGCTTATAGAAATTTCAAGAAGTTAGTAGGAAAAAGTTATATGGAAATTAAAAAAAAAACCAAAGACTTCAATTGACATCTTCTCGCTGTCTCTTGTACAGTTTAATTCTGTAAAATAATTGTGAGATTATTACTTATTAATAAACAAGAAGACATAAATGCAGAAAGTACACTGTCGATATGCATGCGTGTCTTTGAATGTAGGTGCCTGTGTGTTCTATGGAACGCATATGCGGGTCTTTGATTTTAGACGCATGTCTGTTCTATAGAATAACATTTCTACTGTATGTAAACTTACTCTTTTACATTGATTATCCACGGGCAGAGGCAGAAATTGGGTGGCAGCAACCCATTGTAGAAATGGTATGAGTTTATTAAAGGGGTATGCGGTCCGCAGTTGTTCAACTCGATCATGTAATTTTTAAGTAGGTTCATCTCATTTTTGGAGTTGGTTGTTCTGTACTGGTAATGGTATTCGGGCAGGAACTAGGGTGGGGGTAGGTACTCGGTGGAAGCAGATCGGAGCGATCAGTTTGGAAAAGTCTATTCAATCTTTTTCTCCTTCGAAAGTTGCCATTATAGAACATATCCATCCTTGATGTGTGTAGTGACCAGTACTCGTCGCTGATGCTGGGGCACGCTATTCTAATAAATTAATCATTAATGCTCAAAGAACTAGATTGGTCATCACTAGAGTCTAGGCGCAAAGTTCACTTTTCCTGTCTTGCCTTTAAATTCTTTATGGGCAAGCTACCCAGCTACCTGAACAAGCTCCTCACCTCTACCACATGCAGCACCTATCACCTGAGATCAGACTCCAAAAGACTGTTCATGGTCCCAAGGCTCAACAAAGTATCCGGCCGTTTGTCCTTCTCTTACCGTGCACCCCAAAACTGGAACAACCACCAGTTTATGTTCTTTCAAATCTAAGGCTGTCTCACATTTTAATCTGGTCTGTAACTGTTTCATTCGCCCATAACATATATTTTCTTTAACTGTGCATGCAATGTCTTGTATATAATGTATACCCTGTTCACTTATGTAACTGTATTTGTAACCATGTATTATTTGTCTTAACTCTGTGCCCAGGACATACTTGAAAACGAGAGGTAACTCTCAATGTACTACTTCCTGGTAAAATATTTTATAAATAAATAAATAAATAAATAAATTAAGTTATATCAAATACAATTCTTCCAGTCTTTTTTTGTTTTTGTTCTAGAATGGGTACTTTATAGCTATATACTGATAGATCTCAGAGAGGGTTAACCTCTTATCTGTACTATCTTGAATGGCAGAATATATTAATTAAGCATAACTGTAGGCTGGTCTGGTCTCACATTTATGTGCCATTTTCAACGGGACTGACACAAATTTGCTTAATGCATAGTGTTTTGAGTAAAGTGTGATACTGCAGTAGTACAGTACTTCTGGGGAAAACAAAGGTCAACAAAGAAAGGCAGTGTTTAAAGCGAGACATTTCTACATTGTAACACATGATCCTGACATGTAAGGGCACAGATACTGTACAACAGCATTATAGTACTGTATGTAATAAATGAATTCTACAAATGTAGCAAGACTTAATGTTCTTGGTGCCGCAAAACACCAAGTGTAAATCCCAAGCATTTATTTCAATTTGTGGCTCCCATACGGCTCCTGAGTATCATGGATTACGATATTCAGTGCGCCACCTGCCAGACACATACACTGAACTGCAATAACATAAATAACCACACAAATAATTATGCCGACTAACCGTAGCAAAGTCGCGAACGAGCCTCAGCCGAGCAGCAAAGTGCTCACACGACTGTAATCTCGCACCCGCAACGGTCACGGGGACAGTAGATCTGGCTGCATTTGTAGGCGATGAAAACATTGCACTATTTCTGCCGGTAATAATTTTCCAATCAAGATCGGAACATGCAGACTGGCACGATAAGGAGAAAACTAGAGCGATTATCTAATTTTTGTCGGGTTCCAATATTTTTAATGGACCTATTAAACAATGTGTTACTTTTAGCGAAGCAACAATGATGATAAAGCGTGATAAACTATGCAACAAGCATGATAAAAATGTTCATTAATAACGCATTTTCCCCTTATCGAACATTGATGAATCTAGGCCACTGTGTCTGGTTTTAGGTATTGGTGGGTTTTAGTATATCAAAGTTTTATTGTTTACATTTAAAAATGCAATCACAATGACTTAAAAAATAGTTCTACTGTGCCTGGAAAAAAAAAAAGAGAAAGATCTACACTTACTGGTCTTAAACATGGAAAAGTTATATTTTAGAAAGCTATCCCCCTTTTTTTATTAGGAAGTGGATTTTTAAGTTTGAAAATAAAAAAGTTATCATACTATGCGCGTACAAAGAAAAAAATGAATGGTCCCCATCACTTCCACCACTGGGTTTACATTATATGTATGCTGTATAAAAAGGAAAGATTATGTGGGTTTGTAAATGCAAAGGTAGTGATAACACAAGCAGTGGTGGATTTTAAGAAATGGCGCCTATGCACTTACCTGGTGCTGCCATCTTCTTTCAGCGCTGGTTGCGCATGTCGCCTCCAAATTCTGCTGGCCCAAAATGTTGCTGCCTTAGGCCCGGGCCTATCGGGCCTAATGGGAATTCCGCCACTTAACAAGGTACAATTGTAATACAATAATTTGTTTGTAAAGCATTTTTATACCACTGTGTACTAATAACATGTAACACATGTACCCCCCCCTCCCCCCACCCCCCACTCTGGAAGATACTGCTTTGGCTACTGCTGTTGTTGTGCTGGCATACTGTACCTGTGAGGGTCCAGGAGAGCTGAGTGTCTGTGATGTAGTGGGGGAAAAGGACAGGCTTTTGATGATCTTGGTGTTCTTTTACTAGTTACAGCGCCTCCAGCTCCAGTGGCTCCAGGATAGCCAGAGACAGTCTACCACTGGAACAGACTTCTTTCCCCTCCTGCCTAATAGACTGAGAACTCAGGCAGGGGTATATAAAACAGGGGCTTTATTGTTGCAGTCACTGCAGATGTTCTCACACCTGATGCAGGGTTTACAGAGGATGCCATGCCTCTGGATGGTGCTGGCGTTCTTCTAATAGAGGCATCAGATCTTTCTTTGGCCAGCCAGCCTATGAGGGACTGACTGGCCTATCTCCCTCCCAGCCGGGAGGAGATAGCACACACTTCCACTCCCTAGGAGGGGTGGATGCAGACTCACTACAAATTTGCACTTCCTCCCCGAAACTCAGAAGGGGAGGGCACAGGATCTGCCCCATGATAGGCTGCACGCAGATTCCTATGTCACCACCACTTCTGTCACTTAGGGAGTCAGAATGATGGGGTCAAAAGCCCACAGAATTGCCTGTCACAGCCTGTAGCTACAAACGACTTACAGGCAGAGGGGAGAGGCAGAGAGGCAATCTGGGCCAGCCATGTTACAAACATATAACTGTATTTAATTTCTAATGTTTCTTTGTACATCTATACTTCTACTGCACTCTTCACATGCATGTCTTTTCTGCTGTCTGTTCACAGTTGGTATAAGGAAAATGGTGAACTAATATTTAGGCATGTAATCTAACTCTAACTTTTAGAATTATATATCACCGTATAAACTTTGCTTGGCGTAGGAATATAGATAGCATTGTGTCTTACTATATAAAATATTAACTTATTTACTTATAAGATATGAAATAGGATAAACAAATAGTTAACAGGATAAGCGTGGTTAAAGCCTAAAAATGCGTGTGCACGCTTGGAAAGTACCGTGCATATAAAAAATAAACAAAAAGTACATCTATCAGCATAATCAGTACATTTTAAATACAATACATAAACAAATATAATTACGATAATTACCATACCTGAATGATCATTGGGGAGGGTTTCATCCAGCAATGGATGGATTGACAAGGGCTGCTGCTACTGCTAGTATATATGTATATACTGTACTGTATTTATATATAAAGATTAGATCATTGCTATTAGGCTGAAAGTATGTTGTGTAGACCACACTACCTTGTGAATTATCACTATATGTGATAATTATGTAAATATGCCATGGGTGCATGGGAACAGTGAAGGGACACCTAATCTATCCTAAGTACACTATAGAACCCACCAAGTGTTCCCCACACTCAAAATGAATACAAGAGAATTAATTATACTTGAAATACTGATCGTGTATTGATGAGCAAAAACGGACATCTAATAAAAATGTGCAAAAACGCAAGTAACAGCAGGATAATAACAGGAAGGGGAGGGGTGGTGAGGGAAGAGGGGGGTGTGATATAACTAATAAAGTGAGGGCTTGAGTAAAGAAATCCCTAACAAGAGCAGGGGGCAACGTTTTGAGATTATGTACCCGTTCTATAGACCCATTTCCATAGTCTCCACAAAGTGGGACTACGGTACTTCCCAACTCCCTCACAACTTAATCCTCCCAGTATAAAAACAAGTGAAAAGATCCAAGACTAATGAGACCAGGTGAAAGCAAACTGTATTACATACTAATGAATGTCAACAAGCGTGTATGCTACCTTATGCATTAAACACCTGACACACCCATATGGAAGAAGGACCTGAAAACTGAAGACACATTAATTTATGAAATATAATAGATTAATGATCAGTATCTGCTGATAATGCTAAGAAGATCGCAATAGTCACTTGCTGACAGTCACTCTCTAAGGTTCAACAGGCTACAGTTTATGGTAAGAGATTTTGAAAAACGTCCTTAATGTATATTGTGTGACATAGTCCAAGGATATTAGGCAGCTTTCTGCCCGGTTTTAGGTCAGAAAGTGCAGGAATAGTGCAAAATAATCCATTCCACAGCTTCCAATAACTCAAGCTGGTGGATGGAAAATCCAAACCACAGTTTACAATGTGTCCCTCACCTGCTCTCCAAATCACTAGAACAGGTATTTAGAGCAGAGATGGTTGCTTTTCAGTCTCTCTTCTTAGAGCCTGGAGGCTGGGGGTATCGCTGCTCCCCTGCATCCAGTTTGGGCAGGACACCCCCTTCAAGTATCGCAGTACCAGAAGATTTGCCTGGACACTTGGGACCGAGTTCCCCACCACAAACAGATAAGCCAAACAAATGTTTATTGCTGTGTCTAAAGACTGTATGCTGTGTCTGGTGACCCTAAATGAGAGGGCATTGTTTTAAGCTGGGGAACCAGGTTAGTTGTCCCAGCAGCAGTTAGAGAGGCTGATTCTGCTGTGTAGTTAGATCCCTGAATGGGATAGGATTTCTTTATATGATTTATTTTTGTTTCTTAAAGTGACAGTGTGTGAAATATTATAACAGTGATATGAGTAAACCGCTGAAGGTTAATATCTAAGTGCCTCCTGCCTACACCTTGTGTTTGTCACAATTGGTAAAGCAAAACCTGTAGTCTGAGAGTAGATCTCATGCGGTCCTGCTCCAACAGCCCAGACGGCTGTTGCCTTAGTTACCTAAATTCAAAAGGATGTGACATGACTTTAACGGATGATGTCACAGCCTTTTGAACTAATGTAACCTATCACATGGAACAGCAACCAATGGGATTGTATTCAATCCCATTGGCTATAATACCATGTGATAAGACCATGTGGTTTGAAGGATGTGACGTACCTCCCTTGGAGATGACGTCACATCCTTCACACAAAAAAAAAGAGGTGGGCACATGATACAGCGTCCAATAAGATTGGAGCTCTACCATCTGACCTAAAAATGTGATGTCACAAGCCATATTTTTTTTCAACAAAATAGTTTTTATTGAGTGCATGTTACAGGCTGATAATATTCTAACAACACATTATCTTACAAATCCGTATCCATAACACATCAAATTTTGCAGACTGAAACATCTAGACCAATAGGGAAGACCAAATGACTCATGAGAACATAGACCAAGACACTGGGAGGGGAAAAGGGAGGGGGGATGGGGGGGGGGGATGAGCAGTCCTGGATGTCTCCTTTCTTCCTTTCTTATCCGCTTAGCTCTTGAACGTTTGGAGAAGGTCACCACCTATGACTGTAGACTTAAGCCCGGTCGTCCTATACCTCTCGTCTGCCCTAACTGTCCCGTTTACTTAATGTCAGAGCCAGCACATCAATGGAGAATGCATTTGTATTTATCAAAGCAGTATATTGGTGGCATCCACCCTGGGGATATCCGTTTGGGCCAACCATGGGGCCCAGGTTTTTAAGACATTTGTGCCGGTGTCATTAACCAGACTAGTTAACTGCTCCATCCGGCATACATACCAAATTCTATTCCTGATTTTAGGGATGTTGGATAAGTCGGGTTGCTTCCATAATGCTACGATTTCGCACCGTAGGGCTGTTGCAAAATGTGCAATTAATTTGTGCTCCGATCTGTTTAACCCCTTAGTGCGTCTGCCTAGCAGAAACAACCAAGGGTCCAAAGGGACCGTGAGACCGAGAATTCTCTGAAGCCAATTCCTAATGTCTTCACATATTGGGAGCACTTTGGTGCAACTCCACAGCATGTGCAACAAGTCTGACTGTTCCCCACATTGCTTTGTACACAACGGGGGGTAATCTTTGACAAACTTAGCCAATGTCATTGGGGTGAGGTACCACCTCATCAGGACCTTATATGCATTCTCCTTCAATGTGGTGCATATCAAACTTTTTGCCGCGGCTATAACAATAGAGTCCCAGTCCTCGTCTTCTATAGTCTCTCCTAGGTCTACCTCCCACTTGGTCCTATAGCTAAGTTTGATGTCTACGTCATCTGCAGGACAGACCACCTCTCTATAGATACCAGATATAAGTCCCATGGTGCAAAAAAGGGTTTGTGAGGCGCTTCTAATAGAGGTGCATTAATTATAAAATGAGGAGTTCCTGACGAAGCTTGGAAGCAAGCGAAACGCGTAGATTTGAACTGCAGCCGTCTATGAGTGTATCCAGCACCCCACTGACCCGTTGGTTTCAATTCTGCGATCGATCGCAACCGGAAGTGCCGTGACGGGCTAACCGGAAGTGACGTGACGCGATATCGGTAGCGGGGCTGGCGGTGAACACAAGAGCTGAGCATCATTATTTTTATGTGTCTATGCACATAGTGCAGAATGTAAGTGCAATACCTATTGCCTTTAAATATATATATACACTGAACATGCAATGTTGCACTAAGTGTGTCATCTTTTTCATTGAGGGCTTATCCTGCTGAAACCTGATACTTCATATTGAGCAAGCCTTCCATGCAACACGTTCATATCCACTGCTGTTATTCTATTGAGAAATTGTGAGTCCCCAACTGTGATTCATTGAGCTGTTTTTTCTGTAGAACATTTTTACTAAAGCCACCAACCTTAAATCTTTAGTAGCACCTAGTTGCCTACTGTCTAAAAAGAAGTCTCATTCGTCTCATGCAGTTAATGGCTTTTTCACATGTACAAGATGCACAGCATGTAAGTATGGTAAACCAGGTACTATGTTCAAGTCCAATGTCACTTTGAAAATTTATCAAATAAAATCCTTTATTAATTGTCATACATCTTATGTAATCTATTTGCTGACCTGTCCCTGTGGCTTACAGTATGTGGGACGCACAGGTAGGTCCTTCCAAAGGATATACGAGCATGTGTACAATATTAAAAAGGGTCTAATAACCCACAGTGTATCAAACCATTTTTTGAATTGCCACAACAAGGACCCGACTGGTCTTTGCTGTCAAGCAATTGAAATTGCTGCTACCAATTGGAGGGGGGGTGATAAATTCAACCAGATTAGCAGGCGTGAAGCTTTCTGGATTTATGAGTTTAAAACCCTCTCTCCAAATGGATTAAATCTAGACTTTGATCTAGGGGTCTTTCTTATCAAATAATATAGGGTCTCTTAATATAGTGTATAGTTTTGCACTTTTTAATCACATTATATTTCCCTGGTTTCCTTTTTTCTGTATGATTGTTATTATCATTTTTATGTTTAATTGTAGGAATGATTACAACTATGAGTTTGTTATTTTAATATAATTAATTATTTTATTATTTATAGATTATTATATTAGGATTATTATTATTGCATTAATATTTTGTTACTGCTATCTATGCAGTCTTTGATGTGAATTCATCTTCATTTTTAATATGTTTGTAGGTCTGTATGTGTGTATTTGGTAGTCTTAGTCTAGTGTATTGTCTAGAGCTGAAGTTTTAAACTTAATTGGTATTAGATATTTCTATCCAATCAGTGATAAGTGAAGTGTATATAATGGGACTTCACCTTCACTGAACCATCCCCTGAGGAAGTGACGTCAGTCATGAAACGCGTAGGGTCAAAGGTCACGGTGCCTTGGAGTTACACTGGTTGTGAGAAGTGTCAGTCAAGTGAAGCAGGAAGCAGCATCATTGAAGCTGCAGTGCTGGCAAGCAGGAGTGTGGAGTTCCCTTACTCGGCAGCCATCTTGGAGTGTGTTTTGAAGCTAGAAGGAAAGATACTACACAGGGAGCCCCTGAGGACCCCCACTGCTGCAGGCGTCTGCCCCACTTGGTTACACATGCTTGTTATTCCAGTCCTGCTGTAAGTAGGGTTTTGGGTTTTAACCCCTTCATGACCCGCTGCAACAGGCTCCGTTTTTTTATTAAATAGTTATTTTTCTTTCAGCTTGATTGTTTTATGTTTGTCTTCTGTTAAGTGTTTCATGTTGTTTGTCCCATTTTAACATTACGTATTACACTATTATTTTTCTTTGTTTCTGTCCCTATGTTACGGACCCCCGGATTGGAGATTTTACAGTGATTGGAGCATTTGGATTATCTTCCCTTCCATCTGTTTGGACTCTATTAGGGACTTTGGATTCTTTTTGGGCGCTGGTCTGTATATGTTCCAAACGATTTTATTGAAATTCTGCCCTCCCGGTGTAGTAGCCTTGTGAGGCCTTTCTGCTTCCAAATCTCTAGGTTTTTGCTCTGCATGCCCGGAGCGAAGTCAGGGTTACCCACAAACGGGGTCATTAAGGAGTGTTGCCTTGATAGGGCATACCTGTACTTGCTGCCCTCCCATTCCGCCAACAAACTGTTCACTGCAGATAGCGGGACTCAAATGGTCTTGTATACCTTTATTGGAAGCCAGATTAAGTCCTGTAACTCCACAGCAGCACTCTTTTTCCAGTTCTACCCATCGCCTTAGGCTTCGGTGCGTGTGCCACTGAGTAATTTGCGATAATTGGGCCGCTTTGAAATACGACAACAAGCAAGGTACCGCCAGTCCTCCTCTCACTGTGGGCCTAATTAGTGTGCTAGATTTGATGCGTGGAGTTTTATTACCCCAGACAAATTTCACCAACGAGGATTGTAGACAAAGGATGTCATCCCTGATTACTTGCACCGGGAGGGTCTGGAACAGGTATAGGATTTTAGGTAGGAGATTAATTTTTATACAGTGGATCCTTCCGATCCAGTATATTCCGTAACCTGACCATCGCCTGAGATCCTCCTTCAGGGTCCTTATTAGCCTGGGGTAATTTGCTTTGTAGAGGGAGCTATAGTCTTTTGTAATGTTAACCCCTGGGTATTTTATATGGGATGTTTGCCATTTAAAGTTAAAATTTACTGCAATTAGTTTTTTGGTAACTTTAGGAAGGTTTATGTTTAGAGCTTCTGACTCAGCTTGGTTAATTTTGAAACTCGATATCTTATTAAATTCCCCTAAAATACTGAAGATATTTGGCAGAGAGGTGAGGGGCTGTGATAGTGTTAATATAACATCATCAGCATACAGGGCCACGTTGTGTGACTGTGCTCCAACTTGGATTCCTGCTACATTGGGGCTAAGGCGGATATGTGCTGCTAGGGGCTCGATGCATAGTGCAAAAAGGAGAGGAGACAGGGGGCAACCCTGGCTGGTGCCACTCTTTATCAGGAATTCCTCCGATGGGAAGCCCTGGTGCCTGACCTTCGCCATCGGTCCTTTATATAGAGTTAGAATGGTGCCCATCATTCTCCCACCCAGGCCAAACTCCCCAAGCGTCTCTCTCAAGTAGGGCCAGTGGATTCTGTCGAATGCTTTCTCTACGTCCAGGCTAACTACCATAGACGGGATGTTTTTCTTTTTGGCCAAATCAATTAAATCTATTATACATCTGGTGTTATCTGGCCCTTGTCTGCCGCATATAAACCCCACTTGATCAGGATGGACCAGCTTTGGCATCACCTGGTTGAGACGGTTAACCAATAATTTGGAGAAAATTTTAGTATCCGAATTAATCAGAGAGATGGGTCTGTAACTTTTACAATCTGCTGGGTCCTTCCCTTGTTTGTGTATCACTGAGATAAACGCCTGAAGCATCGGGCCAGGGATGGGGGCACCCTCCAAAAAGGAATAGAAATTTATTAAAGGAATAGCTTTAATAAATGAGGAGCTAGTAAATTTCGAAAAATGTTATAGTATATGTTGGAGAAGCCATCCGGGCCAGGGGCTTTGGATGACTTCAGTGTTTTCATTACCTCCAGGAGATCCTCAAGTGTGAAGTCTGCCTGTAGTGCGTCCCTCTCCTCTCTGCTCAGTCTAGGTAATCTAGCCTCTTTTAAAAATGTCTTTCATTGAGTGCGCGTGGTCCCGTTCTGGGAAACCTTCGCCCCGTCATATACGGTCTCATAGTAAGCTTTGGATTCTTCTACAATTAATTTGGGGTCAGAAGTGAGGACTTCTCTTTTTGTCAGAATCACCTGAATATGAAAGTTTTGGTCTCTATTTCTAAGTTTATTGGCAAGTGGGGTATCTGGCTTGTTCGCTTTTTCAAAAAATTTCCGCTTGGACCATGACAACTCCTTCTCAGCCCGGGAGGACAGCAACAAATTTAGTTTAGTTTTGGTGTCAAGCAACGTCGTGAGAGTCAATGCTTTTTTGTTCTCTTTGTGAGGGGCCGACAGGACGGTCAATTCTGACTGTAATATTTTGATTTTTTTGTCCTTCTCGCTATCCCTATGAGCTCTCCTCTCAGAGTTGCCTTATGGGCTTCCCATAGGGTGGCCTGTGAAATCACAGTGCCGACGTTCTCCTTAAAGTAGTCTCTAATTCTATCCCCTACTTTCTGTTCAATCTCGGGGATTTTTATCAATAATTAGTTTAGTTTCCAATTCGCTCCTGGCCTGTCTAGCCTGAAATCAGTGCATCACAGTTCAATAGGTGCATGATCTGACCATGAAATATCATGGATTCCCGTATGGGAGATCTGTGAAACCATTCTGCTAGACACAAAGAGGTAGTCTATCCTACTATATCTGTCATGTGGGTGGGAGTAGAAGGTGAATCCACTCTCTTGTTGGTGTTGTTCCCTCCATATATCAATTAAATTGTTAGCCCTAAGTCCTCTAGACCAGAATGATCTTACGTTCGTTCGCTTCTGACCTCCTGGGGTACCCCTGTCCCTTGTCGGGTCTAACGTCTGGTTGAAGTCGCCTCCCACCACCATACAGCCCTGAGCTATTTTGCCAAGGGACAAGAAGAGTTTGTCTAGGAATGCTTCTGCTTGCTCACTAGGGGCATAGATATTTGCCAACGTAATGGGCTGGCCACGTATGTCGCCTACTATGAATAGGAATCGACCATTTTTGTCTTTTTTTATGATCTTAACGTTGTAGACTAGAATTGCCACTGCTCTCTGTTTTTTGTTAGCTGAGGCTGAGAACCAGCTCTTGTACCTGTAGTCTATGTACTTTGGTGAACTAGTTTTGGAGAAGTGTGTCTCTTGAATCAAGATGATATCTGGATCATACGTTTTATAGTCAATCATGGCTACTCTCCTCTTCTGGGGGCATTTTAATCCCTTTACGTTGTGGGAAATTATTATGATGTCCCTACCCATTTGTGGAGACCCGAACCTTCACTCTGCCGTAGTTGCTCCTGGCACGTGGATAAGCTCTGTGTGAGGACCTCTCAGCCGAGTCGATCCTCCTGTACTCTTTGCTCCTGGACTGTGTGGGGGAGATACAGAGCGGGACACAATAGGGGAACATTGACACATTACAATATAAGAGCAAAACAAAGCTGTATGGTGCTCTAACATAGACCTGACCAATATAGGTTGTAACAATATAATAAAGAAATCAATCCATTCCCAGAGATATCCCACACTATAATGGACCATCTATATTCTGAAACATCACATCTATTTGATCAATATACCAGAAGAGTAACACCTTTGTAATGATGAATACTCACACTTGCTTGTGTCTGGTCTGTAACATTGAAAAGGATTCCTGTGGTGTTAGCTGGAGTAAATTCACTCACTTTTTGCAGATGGGTCTTCAGTGGGTTCTTCATAGGTGTGTGCTGCCGGTTCTCCAGAGAAGTAGACAGGTTCAGCAGGGAGAGATGGAGCACTACTGGAAAAAATTGCTGGAGAGTGTGTTCCCAATAAAAATGAGGTTTATTGGATCAGAGCATGATAATAAGGATGAGCCCTAGGGCCCCCACCAACGCGTTTCGAGCTACCGCTCTTTCTCAAGGTGATAACACTCTGATCAAATTATTATATGCCAAAATAAGTTTTCGGTCCACACATCTAATGATTCTACAATAATATGGATCATAAACATCTGATTATATGACTCTGTTCCCGTACTTAGACTGAATAGGGATACTGTGAAATGTGGGATGGATAAGTTCACAAATAAGGTTAACCTAGTGAACTTCCATATATTTACATTACCATATACACAAATGGCTGCATGTTCTAATTTATATCCTCTGGGTCCGTGTACAGAGTCATACATATGTATCCTAAACTCTAACATCCATGATTGTCTTTTCTTTTAAACATTTTTTTAAATACATTGATTATCTTTGTTTTTAACATAATTCAAATGTACACTTCATTCGTAATGAATATTGTATGTACTGTTCATTGCTTAGTGTTAATAAAGTTATTTTAAAGTTTTTTGCAATGTTCGTTAGAAATAATAATAAAGTTGTTGTTGATGTTCATAGACGCGCTGACGTCACCGCTCTACCCTGCGCGATGGGCGCCACTCGTGGCGCGCCCTATACACACGGCGCGCTGCTCGTGACGCAACCAAGCGACGGGTTAGGGGTGAGGAAAGGCGGGAAAATGAACCTTTATAAGGTAAGAGATTTGATCAGAATGTTATCACCTTGAGAAAGAGCGGAAGCTCGAAACGCGTTGGTGGGGGCCCTAGGGCTCATCCTTATTATCATGCTCTGATCCAATAAACTTCATTTTTATTGGGAACACACTCTCCAGCAATTTTTTCCAGTAGTGCTCCATCTCTCCCTGCTGAACCTGCACATTACAATATAACATATAAGAACATTTAGAGAGCACCAGGTGGCTAGGAGGGGCCGCCCCGCCTCCCCCCATCACCTTCTCTGCCTCTCCTGGGCGTTCAGTCTGGGGGCAATCCAGGATGGTCTTCCTCCCGTCACTGTAGCCCAAATTGGCTGGCCCAGTGAGGACTTTCATCAGTGATCCAGGGGATGGTCCCCTGGTGCTCATGTAGAGACCCATGTTGAAGGCAGGGTCAGACCCAATCGTCCCTCCCCCGCCACCTAACGTGGTCTTAAGTAACAACATCTCTTATACTGAAATCGAGCCCCCCCTCCTCCAACTAAATTGGGGGCCCTACCTATAACCCAAATAGTAATCTTAATATGAATAACTCAACTCTCCTAACTCCACTACCCTTCTTAGATATCCCGGTGTTAACCTCCCTGACTCCCTTCGTAAATGACCTAGCAAACCCTTCACCTTGCCTTCTTTCCTACAACCAATTACACTATGGCGAACCAGCCGCCCGACTTTGCTGCTAGCCTCTCCTAAACATGACTCTGATTTCCTGTTTTTACCTCCTTCATGACCTTTTCACTTCTGTCTGTTTCCTTCACTCCACCGTACTACCGTCCCCGCTCTGGCATAGGTCCTATCTTTATCTATCTTTACTTATCTCTCCACCTCTCCTTATTCCCCTTTTCCCCCCTCCCCTCCCCTCCACCACTCGATCCTACTGCGGGCCTCTCATTTTCCTCCGCTTTACGCTTGGGCCCCTTCTCTCTGCCATCTTGTACTGGTCTCTAGGTCTCGCAAGACCTCGGGGGAGCTCCGTCATCTTAATGCGCCGTCCCGTCTATCTCTAGCATTGCCCCCTCCAAGATGGCGTCTGCCCACTTCCGGTGACGTGTATCCGGCTGCTGCCATTTTTCAGCCAGCTGCCTGTGAGGGAGGGTGTTTTCCCGCTCGATCTTCCCGCTCCTGCTGCCGCCCCTTCCGCTGTCTTGTCGTGGAGTCCTTATCTTACCACTGCGCCATCTTGGTTATTATGCGTTCCACCACCATCTTGTGACCCTCGGCCAGGTAAGAATGCTTTATGATATAGCTTTGCATCATCTGTTTTCCAGGTTTACAACATTTGTGAGGACAGACTTTTGGGAGTTCAGGGTATTGTTAATGTGTGCTTTATTAAACCAACCGGGAACAACTGAAACAAAATTGAACAAGAACTAAACAGGCGGTCCACATATTGCTCTGCTCCTCTCATCTCAGTCTTCTGCCTCGGCCGCTGCCTCTCTGTTCCCTCAGCCTGCCAACTTTTTGCCAATCCTCCTCTGGCTCTTGTGCTCTTCGTGGGCTCACCGCTGGTCCCTCCTTCACGCCCAGTTTGTGGAGAAACGCTTCACCTTCCTCAATCTCTTTAATGGAGAATGCCCTTCCATTCCTGATGACCATTAACCCAAACGGGAAGGTCCATCTGTGGCGGATCGCTCTCTCCCGCAGGGTCTTTGTGATAGGCTGAAGCTTTCTTCTTCTAGCCAAAGTGACTGGGGATAAGTCCTGAAATATCTGTAGTGTGGTATCCTCAAAGCGACAGGCCCCCTCCGTCTTTGTTTTTTGAAACACTGCGTCTCTGGTCTGAAAGTAATGCAGCCGCTCTATGACGTCCTGCGGTTGCTCCATAGCAGCCGGCCGGCTTCTAAGGGCCCGGTGACAGCGGTCCATCATGAGCTCTTCCGTCGGTAATTCGGGGAGCAGTGAAGTCAGCCAGTGGGAGACGAACCCTTCCACGTCAGTGGTCTCTTCAGGGATGCCAAGGATCCTGACGTTATTACTGCACCGACACACTTTATTCGAGCAAATACCCGGTATGTACCTGGCAGATACCTGGAATGCGCCGCTCCTCACCTCTGACAAGCCCCGTTGCATTTGCCTTCCCAGCCTGGGTTCATGCCTGGCTGATGGGCGGCTGATCTGTTAAATGATAATGATTAGGATTTAATAGGCTGCAATGCTTTGCGTGTCTACCAGATGGCATAAATTCATGAATTGTAATGCAGTTTATATATATATACTGTGCAGTATTGCAGCCAGCGGGAATAAAATGCTTCAATCCCTGCTTGGAAAATAACTCAATGCACTCGGGCAGAAAACAGTCACAAACCTCAATACACCCGGGTATACCCGAATTCGTGGGACTAGCCAAGCTCGAATAAAGTGTGTCGCCAGTGTACGGCGATCCCTGTTCTCCGCATCTTCTTGTTGGTCGGCCAATTCTGAGATTTGCGTTTGGATGTGAGATGTTCTTTTCTCTGCTTTCTTTATTGTCTTAGCCGCGGCCGTCATCTTATCTTCTAATTCCCCCGTCCTTTCTCCCACATGCTGTACCTCTTTCGGAAGTGCCTGAATCTCTGAGTGCAGGAGGGTTATTATGTCATTGTATAAACGGTCGAAATCAGATCGTCGGACCGGTAGTTGTTCGGGACCATCTGCCATGTCCTCTTCCCGGTCGGAGTCAGATCCTGCCGTCGAATTCGGCACCATTTCTGCCCCTGTGCTTTGCGAGTTGGCTCTACTCAGATATTTCCTCATATCTCTCCCGTTTTTTCTCTTGGAGCTTTGCGGAGCCATCACTGCACACTTAGTGCTTGTTCTGGGGTATTTTTGGGTTGTTTTGTAGGCTTTAATGTGGATATTTTTACTCATTTAAATTGGCGGGGGACGGAGCTCAAGTCTCACATGTCCATCCACCTCACCTTCGCGCATACGCTGTCATATTTAAGGCCTTGACGCCTCATTTTACCTTAAGAAGCCGGCGTGACAACATCGTGTTGTGAATTTTACATGGGGCTTTGTGGATTAACAGATGAAGATAGAAGATTACAGAAAATCAAGAAATAATGACAGATGAAGAATGAAGAAGGTTATACTGTAGAAGATTAAAGAGAGAAGAATTTTGTTACCTGTTCCGGATCTTCAAGGCGGATTGCGTTGGATTGAGTTTGATGTCGCGGTATGAGAGCTTCCTGGTACCCCTGGATTCGGACGGCCAACACTTCTAAAGGTAAGTAAAATATTGAATGTATGTTATTTTTGTTTACAGGTTTTTTTATTGTATTTTGTTATTTTAATGTTTTTCATTGCCCATTGACTGCTAATATATTAATCTGTGTCCGTTTAGGGTACAGATAAATACAGTGATAGCCAATGCATTTTTAGGAAAATGCTTGTTTTCTATTGAGTGTTATTTTTTCCATTTATCTTGATTGTTTGGATTAGATAGTTTGTAATTTGGATGGCTTGTTTTTATGTATTTTTTTTGATTAATTAGCGTTTTTAATTCATTAATTAATTCATTATTTTATTGGCTCCTTGTTTGAATTGATGTGTTGGCTAGTTGTTTTATTAATTAATTGCTTTGTTGATTACTACGGTATTTAAAATTGATTCATTGTTTTGTTGGTTATTGCTTTGATTAATTTAATTTGCTGGCTAATGCTTTTATTTATTTAATTGTGGTGTTTAGGTGCCTGTGTATGTTTTATTTTTGTGTATTGTGGGACTACATGTATTTTTATTAGACTGACCATTGACTGCTGTAGTGGCTTATCATGCTCATATTATATGGGTATACCACTAAGCCAATCAATGGGTACAGAATGGGTATAATGGGTCTGGGGTGGGTGGAAAGGCCTCCCGTGTGGGTAGCGGGGTAGGGTGGAATTACTATAGTGGTTATTAACTGCTAAAATGATTAAGGGGTTAGAGTCCATTAGATTGTATTTTTGTATGTATTCTAGCTGGCATCGGAGGACATGGCTATGTATTATACTGATGAGGACACCCTTCATGATGGCAGGGATAAGTAGAAAAGTTTATTTACTTTATTTCTGCTGCCTGGCTAATGTTAGATTTAATGCTGGTCAATGAGCTATTATCCATATCTGTACTGTTTGTGTTGGGAGGGGGCGGTGTATTTATTGCAATGTATGTCAATTTTTATTTTTGGATACAGGATTGGTACTGCAGGGACCACCCGAGGGCCCCCAGACACCTACAGGGAACCCCCAGGAACCCTATTGGGGCCCTCGGACACTCGCGGGGACCATGTTGGGGCCCCTAGACACCGGAGGGGACCACCCAGGCACCCCGCCGGCCTCTGGTATAAATTTTGTGTATAAAAATATAAAATCTGTTTTTATGTTGGGCATAGGGGGTGGGTGGGTTGTGTATTGGTGTTTAGTACATATTGTAATCTTTATTGGGGGCAGAGGGGATGAGTGAAGGGCAAAGTACCCACTTCACTCACCCCCTCTGCCCTCAATAAAGCTGCTATTGTGCCTCAACCCCTTAATTGCCTTAGCGGCTATCCGCTAAGGTAATGAAGCTGCTTTAATGTCATTTTTAATATTAGTGTGCGGGAGCAGGGGGTCTCCTAAACTGATCTGTATTGATTTCAGCCTCGGGATCCCCTGCTTCCCGAGTTACAGGCCCAGATATGGGGTTCCGGTATCTCCTTCTTTATTTAACTCCCCCGGTCACATGAGATAGATGATTGAAAATTGGCAGTGATACTGGCACCCGATGCCCCATACCAGGGTCTGTAACTCGGGAAGCAGGGGGTCAATGAGGCTGAAATCAAAGCGGTTCAGCTCAGGAGACCCCCTGTTCCCGCACACTATTAATAACATTTAAATTAAATGAGCTTCATTACCATAGCAGGTAGCCGCTACAGTAACAAATGTGTTACATTTTTAATTAAGGTTTTATTACTAGTGTGTTGTAGCAGGGTGTCTCCAGAGCAGAACCTTGTTGATTTGAGGTCCGGGGACCCTCTGCTTCCCGAGATACAGACCCCGTTATGGGGTGCCGGTATCTCCTATGCATTTAAATGTCCCACGTCACATGACCGTGGACATCAAATGCATAGGAGATACCGGCACCCCATAACGGGGCCTGTATCTCGTGAACCAGGTGGCCCCCAGACCTGAAATCAATGTGGTTCTGCTCCGGAGACCCCCTGCTACAATACACAATTAATAAAATGTAAATTTAAAAAAAATTCTGGCGAGATTTACGCAGGGAGAGGCATCTCTCTCTCTCTGCAGCAGAAAGAACTCGCTGGGTGAGCCCTTTTCAGAGGGGGCGATCTTCACGTCGCCGGATACTCGCCATTTTTGCAAATGTTGCTATCACTGGTATTCAGGGCTTTCTGCATACCGTGATAGAAACGCTGTAAAAAATGGCAATTTAATAACCATGGCGATTTTTTTTTATCAGAGCTTAGTGTATAGGTCCCATAATGTATGTTCTTGCTAAAAGCTGATGATTGGGTTTAAAACCTGACTTGTTATGTTTTGCATAAAACAGAACACTGACCATGCACACATAATAAAAGCAATGTTTATTTGCTCATCCGACAACGCATTATAAACTTAGCGTTTTGCTAGTTACATAAATAGAATTAAATACAATAAAACAAACATGTACAAACAGATACAAAAGAAAATGAGGGCCCTGCTCCTGAGACCATACAATCTAGAAAGAATGAGGGACAATGTTGAAACATTCACAGTAGGTGTCAGAGGAGAGGAAGTGAGGGAGCCAGGCAGCAAAGTTGTCAAGAAATTGAGATGTAGGTCCAGGTAGGCAATAGATGACAGCAACATAGAGAGAAATGGTGGAAGAGAGACGGACAGCGTGGACTTCGAAGTATGAGAAGGAGAGGGAGGGAAATGGGTGTATGACAGGAAATTTGCAACATGGTGAAAGTTGTGTGCTAACGTCTCTGCCTCTTCCCCTCCCACATAATCTCTGGGGAACACTGATGTCCAAGAAGGACATCTCTGGGATCTGTTGCGGCATGAGATAGAGATGCCGTTGAAAGCCATAGAGCAAGGTGCAGTCAGTCACTTGGCTCCCGCATTGCCCCCTTGGGGCAAGACCCATTCGCTAAGCTCGGAGAGGGAGCCCAGCAACCACAATGTACCTACTGTACTGGTGTAGGTATACTTGAAAGAGACAACTTATCTTTCTCCCAACTCAGATCCTTTAAAATGATTGGTTTAAAAATAATAGTAATCTGGTCTGAGCTGGCACATGTGGCATCAGAATGCCTCAGCTGTCCACCAGCAAGTGGGATATCTCAATGGGTGTTCAGTACAGCTGGATCCATTATAACAGATCGTAGAAGCAATCTGTCTAGTAGCAATTGTGTACTCCACATAGACTGTCTAGTAGCAGTGTGGAAAGGCTTTTGTTGAATAAAATTAATTAACATCTTATTTCCCAAGACTATGTAATGCCGGTCTCCATGTCACCATCTTCTGTGTAGGAAGCAGATTAAATTACAGATTATATAGGAATGTTGTTTGTTACTAATTTGATTCCAAATGAAATGACAATTTACAGACTGGATGGCTATGTGCTGACCTGCCTGACTGAGTTGTCATGGTGCCACCAGTGCCATCACACTCATGGCATATTATCACCACCACTCACTAGTGTCCATACCCAGTCCACCACATCCATCACAATCCTCACCATTATGTTTGTTGCCAGCTACCAACTTGCCAGAGGCATCATATACATTTTTTTTAACATTCTGTTCAGACTCCAAAAAGCCAGCAGCAATCATACAACATTGTCACCACCATCCACAAACTTCACATCTATGTTCGTACTAGTACAGTGCTTGGCTTGTTGAATGTATGTTATAATTTTACCATATGTACTGTAACACAAGAGTGGGAGGGGATGTCCTAATGACATACTCCTGTTATTTTTGCATTTGAGAAACTCTTATATTATATGTACACGAAGAACTGTGTTTTATTATGTGACTGCTGCCACAGCTGCAGGGGTCTGGTGTGAGAAAGTCACTGAGAAGTGAGAGTCTGTCTGAAACACATTAAGCTGTCAGTGCTGACTGAGTTGCCATCAGTGCCATCCTGAGCATGGCATAGATGCTATAACGTTTCCACCATCACAACTCTTATCATCATCCTTATTGCAAGTTGGCACATAAAAAAACCCTACAATATTCTGTGGGTCCTCAAACAAGCCAGCACAGCACCCATACAGCATTGCTACCACCAGCCAAACCCTAAAATCCCTGGTATATTGGTACTAATACTGTGCTTGACTTGTTAAATGTATGTCCTAATCTGTAATGTAACCTTTTGAGAAACTCATATTAATTGTGCACTAAGAACTGTTTTTTTATGACTGCTGCCACAGCTGCAGTGGTCTGCAAAATGCCCAGCAGGGCGTATTTTGTCACTAAGGGGCATATTCTATTAGCTGGGAGTTGTGTATATTCGTATAGAAAGAACTTGTTCTGCTCGGATTTGCAGGTTATGGTATGCTGTAAGCCCTTCTCGCATGTCCAAACCAAGAGATAGACTTAATTTTAATTTAATAGTGTCTCAAGTTGAATATATATCTCCACAAACCTCCCTCCAAGTAACATAGGGACAGACACATCTGCTCACAAGGAAGTACACTTGAAGGTACCTTGTAGAAATTTAGAGATATACAAACTGTATTTAAATGAGTCACACCCTCATAAAATATTTCCATAAGACCGATACTGACAAGTCTAAGACCCCTTGTGATGAATGGGGCACTGGTATAAGGCACAATAAGATCAAAACCCGCAACCTCTGCTATTTTGGGCAGCAGATCTAGTGTATTTCTTCCTCTGTCAGTGCCTCCTGAATCTCCACCACATCATCGGCCGAAGCTAAAGTAGAAAGACCAGCAGCGGTGTAGCAGAGTCCGTGGTACAGCTAATACTAGAGACAGGAACACTGATTCAAAACCTTTTATGGGGTCGCGCAATAGACTAGTTCTTTGCCCTGGTCCAGCATCCTTGTCTCCACCCTGACCGGCAACCTCCTGTTATCCATGCTTTTATATTTCCTGCTCACACACCTGTCCAAAAGATGTGCTTTGGCATAGCAAGCATCAACACTCACTGACACTACTGAGACAGAATTAGTTGAGATGAGGATGATGACACAACCTTTGCTGCCAAAGTTGGCAAAATCTACAGTAACTCTCCAACATACTGCTGCGGCACAGTTTATTCGAGCATTTGCCCGTTCTGTGCCGCAGCAGTAGCCTGGCGCGCGCCCGAGTGTGACGGGCGCACGCCGAAGCAGCGGAAGAGCGCCCTCCGATCGGGGCGCTCTCCCTACCGCTGCCGGGTCCGCCGGGTCCCCCGGAACCCCCTGCCGCTGTCCCGCGATCGCGGGACACCAGGGCTCCCTCGGGGAGCCCCTGGACACGCGTGCAGCGGGCGCACGCTCCCGATGACGCGTGACCGCGCGTCTATGACGCGCGGCACGCCGAGGGGCGGCCACTAGCAAGCCGGGAGATTTCCCGGCTTGCGGTACCGACCACACTTCAATAAAGTGTGTCGGTAGTGTAGAAGAAAGCCGCCAATCCTCACGCTAACCTGCTTCCTCTAATACTGAGTGAGATTGAAGAAGGTGGAATAATTACCTCCAAGAAAACAATTATTGTCGAACAAGTTTTTCATAGAAAAAAAAGTTAAAGCTAAGACACCCTTTGCACAGTAGTTAATACAATAACAAGGTAATATATAAATTGAGCCAGGTTTCCAGATGTTTACTATGAGCGCAGTAGGGGAGATATGTTCCTAAAAAATTACTAAAAGATTTTAAAAATGATGATGCAACATGACATATTTGTTGTGTTACATATGGTCAAGTCAGTGTTAACTGTATCATCCGATATAAATACTGTAACATGTTCCATTAATGTGTGTTAAGAGATTTCCATTTTTTTTAAACTAAAATTCTGCTTTCAGTTTTTTTATTTATTTACGACTCAACAGCAAATAGTCTAAGAGAATGTAACTCGTCCTGGAGTGTATAAATGAGGCAGTCATACAATAGGATGAAGCAAAATGTACTTATTTGCAATCTTATTTTCTACCCATTATACTGAAATGTGTGTGGTACTGTATGATGAACTAAGCCCATGCACAGGCCCACAAAATACATTTTTTTTTTTAAATTACACGGACAACTCAACAGTGACAGCTAGTTACTGTACACAGACCCAAACCAAATATAATGACATCATTACAGTAAACACATTTTTTAGTTTCTGCCAACCATGAATTATGATGTGTTGCATTTGCATGGGGAAAAGCTGAAGTAGAGAAAAGGGAGACAATCACACTCAGAGACACATACACTACACACAGAGAAAGGACTTCCCTTGGTTAAGTAGTACAGTGGCAGAAGAAGTAGTTGTAGTAGGTGACATTACAAGCTCCAACAACCAGGGAGATAATGTAGCACAAACTGACAAGGCTGTACATGGTAATAACAATATATTCCAACACTAATGTCTTTTGAAAGTCTAATGAAAACTTGCGATCTTTTTTTTTTTTTTTAATGACTCCGATTTGTTAACACTTTACTTTTGATAATTATTTCCGAAACCCATCAATTCTGTTGATTTTTGAGCCTATTGCTTATTTGCTTTTTATATCTTGTGATTGTATTTCTTGCTTTAAAAAAAAAAAAAACACACATATACAGCACAACCTGAGCCCCTACTCAATATGCAACGAGGACATCTTTCCTGTTCTGGAGAAGCGTTCACCTTCATTTAATTGAATTAGACTAAAATGATCTCCAGCTCGGGAAAGACAGCTTCACAGCACAATGAATAAAAGTCTTGGACCCTGATTTGATAGGCTGTAATGCGGTCTTTCCCCTGTTCATCCATCTGAATGGAGCTGCAATTTCTCTTAGCAAAGGGTGAATACATTATCAAAGGGGAGTCCTAATTATAAGAGATGACAACACTTTAATTTCATGATTTTCAGCGAGGGTGAAGCTGTGCACACCGGGAAATATGCCCCCCCTTTTTTTTTTGCACTGACAGTAGCTTGACATTCAAATGAATCTGTAAGGACCAAGCGCCTACTGCTTCAGTTCCTGCTTGGAGCTAATGACATTGATTTGTGAGAATAATGCTTGACTACGGGATGTGTGACAGATAAATTTTATCAAAATTAAGGCACAATTAAACATTTCATCTTCCTAATTACTGGCTGTAGATTCGGCCTGATGACCATGTGCTGTAAGAAATCAGCGACCATTACACATTTTAATGGAGCACAGCTGTCTTACAGCTTGGTAATATTTGCACAGTGCCACAGAACTGTAATTTATGATAAAAAGAAAAAATGTGTATCGGCTCTTTTTTGCCAAAACAGATTAAGGATTCATATACTTTAATGAGATTTGGAGCTTGCTTTAGATTATCGTTATAAATGATTTATGTGCGTGTTGGTAGGCTCTTGCACATTTAGTTGATTTGAGTATTGCTCCATATGTAATGCAGCTTTAACTAAGGTGTCAATATTTTCCGATTTTTATCCTGTCATCTTTTTTTTAATTTTTTTTATTAAAATCTCCAAACCACAAAGGATAAATAATTTACTACGCCAATTTAGGACAAGCAGTGGCTCTTCGACTAATATTGAAAACGGTTATCTGACTAAGTAGCCACAAATACACATTGCAAATGTTAGTTATGAGGATATTTACAATCTTCCTAGACTTGCATATAGTGTATAAACTGCATAGTAGATGACTTATTATTTTTTGTTTACTACTGTGTGGGAAACAAGGAAAGCTTTATAGCTGCAATAGATGTCTATAAAAAATATAGCTACCTTTATACAGTATGTTTACTCACATAATTAAGCCTCATCCATTTGGTTTCGTGTTCCATAATACTGTAGCTCCAAATAGTTTTCTATTACAGATGTAACTGCTGAGTCACGTAGTAGTTTGAGAGATCTACGGACAAACTGAGCTCTAGAAATGTGTTCTTTATTCCCTGCAAAATAAAGCCGCACATATAGTGCCCGCGACGGCGACGCGATGCGTGACGTCACCTGTCGCCGCTAGCGAAAGTTGTATTTCATTTTTGCGGTGGCGTCGTGGGCGACCAGGGCATTGATTGGTTCAGGGGCTGTCACATGAAGCGGCAGCACCTGAAAAATCAAATATTCCCGGCTTCCAAAAATCACGTCGCCGCGTCGCTTTGTCGCCGTCGCTCTTACTATAAGCACACGCGTGCCGACAATGCATTTGTTTTCGAGCGACGTTGAGTCGCTGTCGCCGGCACTATAAGCGCGGCCTAAGAAAGGAAGTATTTCAAGGTGACGGTAAACATAATGCAAGTGCTATCTCTGATGTGAATCTAAGAAAATACAGATGTATAATTGTGGTGGTCTATGCATTGTGCTATGCTATGCCAGTTATGCTATATTATAATTTAGTAAATTCTTGAGTCTGATAAATGAATCATTTGTCGACAAATTTGAGTGTCAATTATTGGGGGGTTCTCAAGGCTTATGTATTTTATTGACCTAACTTAATACATTATAACTATTTTTGTAGTTTTTCTCCCTAATGTGCTAAAATATCTATTTATAAGCCTTATTCACTAAACAGTTGTAAAATTAATTATAGCAAGCTACTGTATACTGCTACTAAGTTTAAGTGATTGAGGCCCTATGTGTTTAATACTCCCTTTGTCTCTATCACCACCTCATTATTGTGAAATGTTTTTTTTTCTCAATTTTTCTCGCTACGTTCACAGTTCTTGTCATCCACTGGACTTGCATGGGTTTTACAGGCCTGGTGGTAGATGACGTATTACTATTTTGTCTGGTACTGCATATATAGAGCCCATAGTCTATTTGCAGGAAATTTGTAAGCAGAGAAATAGTCAGATGGTGGAAATGAATAGGCAGGAGTTCTTACCAAAAAAGATCACACTTCGGCGTAAATTTCATATTCATCCTTCTGGTCCAACTCATATCCATCTGGAGCTCCATGCCAATGTGTGCCAAGAACTGAAACTGAGTTTTTTCCTGTTACCCAGGGGAACTTTAAGTAGGAGAAGCTGGTCTTGTGAAAGGGACAAGGATGAGATTTAAGAATATTTTCCTTTTCCCATCAGTTGTAGAATGTATGTATGGATATCATTAATTATATAGTGCCATACAGGTACATAGTGCTTTACAATAGACTTAAATAATATTATAACACATAAATGGGGATAAGCGCATCAGACATAAAACAATAAGAAAGGAGTTCCTGCCCCGAAGAGCTTACAATCTAAGTGGTAAGTATGGAGAATGTACAGAAATAGATGGAGGGTGTTTGGGTAAGTGCATCTGCAAGGGGTCATTCTTACTGCATATGAGATGTATAGTATCAGCTAGTAGAGATACCCAGAGCTAGCCATAGGGCAAGGTGAATTGCCTGGGGCTCCATGCCTCCGGGGGCCCCCATGCTCCCTCCTCCTGTTGGCGCTGGGATTCAACTTCTGCCCAACAGGGGAGGGGAGAGCTGGAGAAGTGAGCTGGAGAGTCCCTGGGTCAGCGCAGGATGGATGCTCTGCCGCTCACCACGAGGTAGGTGTGTTTGCGTGCCAATGTTATGTGAGTGTGTGTAGGGGGTGTCTAGGGAGGGGGTCTTACCTTCTCCGGATCGGCAGAGTCACAACTGCTCCTGCAGTGTGATGTCATGGTCGTCACATGACGATGCATTGCCATGACAATGCAACATCACATACCACTACCCATATGCTTCGTTAAAGAGGTGTGTTTGAAGAAAGGTCCTAAAGGTGGTGAGAGATTGTGCCAGTCAGATATTGAAGGGAAAGTGCATTCCAGAGTTGTGTGGGGTAGTGAGTGAGAGAGGTTTTAAGCAGGAGAGGACTTTAGTGTATTTTTGTCACATTGGAAGAAGCTTTGGGCATCTTTTTTTTTTTTTTTTATACATTTAGTCACGCCCACTAGGACTCCTTTTGACACACACACACACACACACACACACACACACACACACACACACACACACACACACACACACACACACACACACACACACACACACACACACACACACACATATTATGTGGTAATGTTTGGGGTTTCTCAGAGCTTGTTGGGTATCTGTGTGTTTATTAACTACAGGGTATGTGCAGCTGGTCTCAGCTGTTTTTGGGAGGTTAGTGGCCCCTTCCCCCCAAGGTTTAAGCTCGCCCCTACCAACTTTCAAAGTTGATAGGTCAGTTTCATTTTGCTGGGTTAAGACAGATATAATGCTGACCATTCTTCCTGTAATTATACAGGTAATAAGAATTTTAACTCAGCGAGTGTAAGGACCTGCTAACGGTCATGCCTCAAAGTTTGCTAGCAGACTTAAGACGCTTTGGCCTAAGGGTTGAACTAAATGACCCTTTTTCAAGACAATATATAGGTATTGCACTGTGTATTTTTGTCACATTGGAAGTAGCTTTGGGCATCTTTGTTTTTTTGTTGTTGTATACATTTAACCACGCCCACTAGCACTCCTTTTGACACACATATATATATATATATTATGTGGTAATATTTGGGGTGTCTCAGAGCTTGTTGGGAATCTTTGTGTTATTTACAGAAGGGGTAGACAGAAGACATCCTTGGCTGAACGCAAGAGTCGGGCAGGTAAACAGTGAGAAATTAGGGCTGAGATGTAAGGAGAGGTAGAAGGACTGTTTTATGTATGTTATAAACTATACTTTGAACATTGTCATGTAAACAGAGTAAATTGTCATGTAAACATCATATATAATGGTAGATCCATAATTTGTTTTGCTAAATTTACCCAAAAACGTATAATTGTAATTTTAAATGCAAAGGAATACTGATGAAGTGTGGCAATTAAAACAATAAAAAATCAGCAAATAACCATTCAAGCACTTAATACTTTCATAAAACATTGGGGGTTAAAGAGTTGTACAATACTATTTAGTATATATATATATATATATATATATATATATATATATACAGTGGTTGACAAATCACCAAAAAATCTACTCGCCACACAAAAAAATCTACTCGCCACCTAGTACCAAACGTGTGCTGCTTGGGCCAATAGGAGCTCGCCACGATGTTAAATCCACTCGCCCGGGGCGAGCAAATGTATAGGTTTGTCGAACACTGTATATATATATATATATATATATATATATATATATATATATATATATATATAAAAAAACATAAGCGCTCACTGAAAATAACCACTAAATATAAAAAGAAATATTAATTAGACCCAGTGTAAGGTAAAATAGGCTACACAACTGAAAATATTAGACAGACATATGCTATAAAAAACTAAAATGTGTAGGTGCTAAATGAAATAAAAACATAATATAAAAAAAAGTATAAAATATAGCTGAGTCCAATATCAAATACTAATATTTGTTAATCCACAGATAGTCCATGACCATCCAGCGCCGTGACTTGTCCGCAGCCTCTCACAGGATGAACCATATCCGAAGTGAATCTAGAAGGAAAAGAAAAAGAGTGGAGCGTGCCACATAGCATGATTCTGTGCAGAATTTTACTCTCACTTTACTCTCAACAATATAAAATATATAATAGCACACTCATAAGTGTAGCTAGAATAAGAGCATTTAGACTCAGTCAATCTCATATGAGATGATACTCATCTGGAACAGCTCGTGTCTCAGCCAGGAAACGTTTGCAATATTGAAACAGTTCTTTCACAGTGCAAGAACTTCCAGGATACCAGCAAAACAAGTGGGATGAGATTGCAACTAATAAAGTAACCTGTTTAACCAGGTTAAATTTGCTCAATGTAGGATTGCGCAATCTCAGTAATCATATACAGCTGATTTAGGGAGCTGCCTTAGGCTGCGTCCATACTGTGGCAGACAACGCGGACGCGTCCGCACGCTGAGCAAACAGACTGCCTTAAGGCAGTGTTCGCATACATGCAGCGTGCGTGTGCACGGAGGCAGGAGGGGGTGCGCGATGCACGAGAAATCTGTTAAAACTGATTTCTCACGTGATAGGGCGGTCACGTGAGCAGTTCGCCCAATGAGGGCGAACCAGCTCCGTGACGTCATTGGCACACCCATAGACACGCCCATGGACGGTGCGCGTACCATGGCCAGGGAAAGCACCCACTTTCCCTCAGCCTATGCACGCCTCTGCATGGGAGAAATGTCTATATGGACACAGCCTTAGGCTTTAAAAGGTTTCAGGCTACTCCGTTACCTTATCCCCTGAGGAAGTCACGTGGTGTGACGAAATACGTGTAGGGACCAGTATGCTGTGACATCACACGTCTTCCTGTAACCACGAGCAGTCAGTGTATTGAGTGACCTGCCTGCATCTATCCTCAATTGTGGTTAAACAGGTTACTTTATTACAGCAATAGTTGCGATCTCATCCCACTTGTTTTGCTGGTATTCTGGTATCCTGGAAGGTATAGGATGGCACAATGGCAGGGAGGACCATTACAAATTATGATAGTGTGTGAGAAACCCCATGTCTGCATTATGTCCACTTGTTTTGGTGTCAAAGAGTCTTATCATTCTGAGCTCAAATGTTTTCCGTTCTTGGGTGCGTTTGAACATTCCATTGAGGATTTTGATTTTTAAATCATTTATGGAATGATCTGGTTGTGAGAAGTGATGTCCCACTGGTGAGCAGTATCTTCCTTCTTCGTGGTGTAGTATTGAGTGTCTGTGCATATTCATTCTGCCTTGAAGCTTTTGGCTGGTTTCCCCAATGTAGCAACCTTGGTCACATTTGTTGCATTGAATCATATATACCACATTCCTGGATGTGCAGCAGTATGATCCTTTAACATTGAGTATTCTATTGGTGTGACTGGTTGTGGGATCTTGGCATATATTTTTGCAGAATTTGCACATGTGCTGTTGCACGGTTTTGTGCCATATATATATGTGTGTGGGAGCACACAGGTGTACCAAAAAGTATAACAAATGTATTAATTGCATAAAAACAAGGGAGAAAAAATAAAATGTAAGGGGACTCCAAACAAACTCCTGTAGTAACCAAGGGGACCCTTTGTCCCCTTGGTTACATGTGTGTTTGTAGTCCTCTTCCATTTTATTCTTTCTCCCTTGTTTTTATGCAATTAATACATTTGTTATACTTTTTGGTACACCTGTGTGCTCCCTTTAGGGAATCTTTTTTGTTGCTTTCACATTATCTCTATCCCTGGAGCACCACTGTCTATTGATGTACTATCATATATATGACAGTTTTTGGGTAACCTCATTACATAGGCGTGCATGCGGTATACTGTGTGTTTGTGTTATATATATATATATTTGTATATATATATATATACACCATATTACCATTCATGCGTCCTGTAAGGAGAGACAGCACTCACGTCCAGTAGTACAAAAATCGGTTGTATTAAGGCATATACAAACAGACGCCCAATCTGATGCCGGATGTGACGTCAGTTTCAGCGCGGGACCCGACCCAGCCAGCTTATCTCGCCAGAAGAGCCACCGGTGATGACGACACCATCATGGCGCCGGATGGAGCTTCAGGAAGCTATGCGGAGCCAGCTATTGTGAATACGGGACTATCTCTTGCAGACACCACTATGCCCATGACCCAAAACATAGGAAGGGGTCGCCGGACTCTTGGGGCCACTGATGCCACCCCTATACCATCACCTTGGGGCCGTGGTAGGCCCAACCCACCGTGACTTGGCATGGACATTGCCCCGATCATCGGCCTCTATCACCAATGTCCCCTCTAAGGCCGCCCCTGTTCAGGACAATGTTATCTTGCCCATACCAACCGCCGTGTTGCGGGCACTAGTCCTGGCCCTGCTGGCCCTAAATGTGCCTTGTGCAGGTACAGAAGTTATAATGTGTCCCCTACCTTTTCCACCGATTACAGAGACTGGGTTTTGGGGGATTTTGTGGCCTGGTCTGATGATTCTGAGGGGGAAATACCAGCCTCAAGCAGAACACCTGTGGCTAGATCCCCTTGTTCTTTTAAATCTTTTAGGAGGTCTTCACTGTCAATAAAATCCAATATGTTTGGAGTGTCATCTCAAATGGGCACTGGGTCCAGTAGCCCTAAGCCAGAAAATCTTTCTGGGGAAGCACTCATGTGGTGGGACCCCATGTTTAGTGGTTACGCTCTTACTGTGCAGAGGACCCGATTCCTCTTAGTGGATGGTCCCACGGTAGATCACTGGTTGGAGGAAGGTCAATATTCCCCCGAGAATACCGCTGAAGCCCCCCATAAGAGGGTGGATATATTTCGCTTGGGGGTAGTGACATGGGGGCTTGCACTGAAGAAGGACACAGCCTGATGACAACCAAATGCCTGTCCTGTTCCCCACAACATCGCGGAAGCTCAGCATTTCCTGGAACCTAACAGGTACTAAGCACTACACCACCGGTAGCAAAATGCGAGTTGGAGCTCTTTTTGAGCTCCCGCTCTGTGTGTTTGGGCCGCGTCGCTACCGCTCGGGAAAATGCACTTCCAAACGAGTTTGGCAGGTAATCGGAGCTTTCTCATTAGCAAACTTGCCAAATCGTTTGGGAAGTGCTCAAAAACCTCGAAGAGTTAGGCTGCGTTCACGCTGCTGCTGAGCGCGCTTGGCGCATTTACTTCAGTGAATGTAAATCTGCACGGCCACGCTCACGTACGGTGGGCACGTATGCTCTCCCAAGCTCGGCGCTTGGGGAGACAGATAAAATTTATTTTGAAGTACACTCCACGCACTCAGCACACAGCCACACACAAACACACACTACACACAGAAATCGCCCCGATCCACCCTATGACATGACCTCCCCCCCCCGCTCGTGCTTGCAAAATTATGCAGGACAGTCTGCGCTCATGCTTGGAGAGTCGGTAACTGCTCTCAAGCATGAGCGAGCTCAGTGGCCACAGCCTTAGTTATTCCTTGAGGAAAGTCCATATTGCATACACATGAAAATCAGTCTCAATATATAAAAAAGTCCCAGACAGTGTAATTAAGCTTTAGAGGAAATTGTCAGGCTTGGGCTTAGGTACTGCCCCTGTGACGCATCTCGCAACGTCACAAGTGAGTCAGCCGCAACCAGCATGCAGGCGCCACGTGGCCAGGAGGGAAAACACAGCAGGAACCATCTCCAGGCTCCGCCCCCTTGATGACACGGGCAACCTACGGCTCACGCTGACTACATGCAAACGCCGTGCGGACACAAGCAAACAAGGGATTCATTCTCTTAATTATTCCTCAGCTGCTGTGCACCATGCCCTTGCCTATCAGTGGACAGCCTATGTCCGATTGCATTCATTACTTTGCAGCTGTGTTCTTTCCTACCATTGGTTGCCTGCCCTTTAAGTACTTAGCCAGCCCTGCTACAAACTGGCTGAGCATCAACTTTGGTTTATGTGTCTTGTGCACTCTCAAGCTACTCGTTGGTTTTGCCTTATCTTGTCTTGCCTTTCTGTTGTTACCTCAGCTCGTACTTGGACACCTGACTTCTCGGCTCCCTTTACCTCGGCTCGCTTCTGGACTTCCACTCTATCCTCTCCTCGACCACGGCTACGACATTCTACACTCTCCAACCCCAGACTACGGCAAGTACCTTCTACCTACCTGACCTCTCCAACCCTGACCCGGCTATACCACCTCCACTCTGCACACCAGACGTGGCTGCTCGGTTGTTGGTCGGTGGCTATCAACATCCCCACCTCAGCCTCTCGGTCCCGCCTTATTTGTGGTGAGCACACAGAAATGTCTCAAGGTGTCAGTGATGGGCACTGAATTCACTATAAAACATTTTGTATAGTCATGAAAAACGCCCACGTTGCATGCAGGTTAACTAGCCCAATCCTCAAGGCAAAAAAATGTTAACTCTGCAATATCACAGCATTGTGGTAAACATCCGTAGTGTGGTGAGTAATGTTAGTAAAGATTTACTCACTCCGCTCCGTGGATCCTCGTAGACTGTCAGCGTGCTCCAGTCGAAAGCAAATCGGTATAGGGATGAAGATGTGAGGCGGCGCATCTGCTTTAAAGGGAAAATTATGACCGGACTGCCATCTGCTAGTACAAAAAAGTATTTATTGGCACATAAAAAAGCAGCAACGGAAAGTCCTCGTATGCGTTTCGCGCAGGCTTCTGCACTTTATCTTTGATAAATAAGATTTTTTCCCTTTAAAGCAGATGCACAACTTCATCCCTATAATAATTTGCAAACAGACGTACAAAATTAGACATTTGTTTTAAGGATCATTGATTTTGTTTCAGGAAGTCATTTACTTAGATGACTGTTTACAAACAGTATGATCTCTATAGTAATTATGACTAAGGGAGTAAAGGATTTGGGTTGATGTAATAGATTTTCCTTGACTCTGCAGTACTCAAAATCAAGTTGTCTGGGTTCCTTTTTAATAATTGATATACAGGTACTGTAGGCCCATATTTACAAACACAGTCTATTCCATTAAACAACTGCCAGTGCCCAGAGATACCTTACAGCCCATTCAAGGCTTAGTGCCAGAAGGTGTCTTATGAAATAGCACCGCTTAGTAAATATGGGTCATAATGTCTTGACAAATTAAATTGATGGACTGTCAAATTTTAGCTTTTATTTATGTGACAGAATTCTACATACTTTCAACCCTTTATGTTACAAGAAGGTTTAATATAGCTTCCAGATAAAGTTCCATCCACATGAATAGGTTCACTGAAATACTTTCCACGGGGAACTCCACATATTCAATATCCTCCCTTCGCAAGTCATTCTCTGCATGATGTGTCATCATCGCATGATAGACACGACGAGAGAAACTCGTCTCAAGCAGCTCAAGAGTCTGCCACTAAAGGGAAGTGAGGCTTGAGCCTACAAGCCAGTTAGGAGCAATTCACCCATAGGGAGGGCTGGGAGATACAAGACCAGTGAGCCGTTTCTTAGTTGTGAAGAATACAGTATTAGAAGAAGCACTTACCATGATTAGTGCATTATTAAAGTTTTGATCTGAAACCAGAGTAGGATTCTCCCCATAAGGAGGTTGAGAAGGAGGGTGGTGTACAGTAGGTTGAACAATGGAAACACATTGCGTATTAGCATAATTAAAGCAGTATAATTATCCAGAAAACATTACGGAGAAGACTGGGAGTGAATTATGGGTCACTTTGCATTACCAAACATTTTCTTAATGAGGGGAGACAAATAATGTTACTTTTATTTCCACCCCTGTGGGAATACTACTGTAGCCCTGGAACCCCCACCCTAAGTGAGATTTGGGTCATCTGCTTCTCTGGCTACTCCATTTAGGTGTTGTGCTCTATCTGTGTGGCAACAGAAGGGCTGAGTGCTCCGCGGTGTTATGGGGAGAACAGGACAGGTTTACAGATTACCTTAGTCTTGGGTGCAGCGCCTCCAGTCAGCATGGGTCCTTTGGATGGAAGGAGAATCCATACTGACACCTTGTTCTTTGTTTCTTCAGACAGTGAGCACACTGGCGGTGGTACAACTGTGTTTATTGGCAGATACATACAGCCATACCCCGCATTAACGTACGCAATGGGACTGGAGCATGTATGTAAAGCGAAAATGTACTTAAAGTGAAGCACTACTTTTTCCCACTTATCGATGCATGTACTGTACTGCAATCGTCATATATGTGCGTAACTGATGTAAACAACGCATTTGTAACAGGCTCTATAGTCTCCCCGCTTGCGCACAGCTTCGGTACAGGTAGGGAGCCGGTATTGCTGTTCAAGACGTGCTGACAGGCGCATGCGTGAGCTGCTGTTTGCCTATTGGGCACTATGTCCTTACTCGCGAGTGTACTTAAAGTGAGTGTCCTTAAACCGGGGTATGCCTGTATCTCACAGCATGACATTGCTTTCTTCTTTGGTCTACTCATATTAATGGTTCCCCGCCTAGGCCTCCTGGTGAGACCCGGAGTAGCTGGTACTCACTCCACAGGGGAAGGAAAGACACATACACTTTTGTGAGAGTGCCAGTATTTATATCCTTTGGGTGTGGCTATAAATCTGACTCGTAACACGCCAGATCTGAATACTGATAGGCCATCACATTCAGTATGTGGCCCAATCAGTACCCACCCCTCAGGCTGACACTTTCAGGCTGTTGCTAGACTCGCTCTTGGATACATCTAATATATCCAAGGCTGCAAAAGCACACAGGGCCTATTTGAAGGAATTAGCCCGTCCACTGCCTGCACCTATCAGGACTTACACTGGTAGGGCCCAGGAAAAGAAGTAGCGGCCTGAGGCTAGGCTACACTACTTTAAGCTAGGGCCCTAGAGGGTTAATTGTATGGCTAGCTACAATTGTATTGTCTCTATCCATCACATGGTGTGGAGTTGCTGGGCAGAAACATAGCCACACCCACCTGCTAGAAGGTGCCTAGGGATGTCACTAAGTAAAGACACATTGTAGAATCCAAACCCCTCCCCCAGTAGTCATAGTGACGTCACTATGTGGGTATATAAGATGGGGATGTTTGTGTATGTATGTATATCTTTATTTATATAGCGCCGACAGTGTATTCAGCGCTTTACAAAGACAATACAGTACAGGTTATTACAATAATACAATAAGCGCAGCAAAGTCAGACAATAGGAAAGGCTTTCTATTGGGCTTTCCCTGCCCCAGAGAGTTTACAATCTAAGGGGGCTATGCACTAAGCAGTGATAAGTCGTTTTAAGAAAGCAAAGTGCTCTTAGAACGTGATGTTCCGCCGAACGCGATTCACTAAGCCACGCAAACAGGCACTTTGCGTTCTTAAACTGACTTTTCCTTGACATTTTTCAAAGTCCAACTTTGCTCATACGATAACCTGTTTGCGTTCAATTCTGCCCTTCTCCGGGATTCACTAAGCTACACAAACTTATCGTACGCGAAAGTTGCGTTCAACAAAGCTCGCCAGCTAAAGGCAGGTGATAAAAAAGCTGGACTTTGAAAAATGTCTTTGTTTATTTTGCGCAACACCCATACAACAGGCCGGCGGGTGTCCCCGGGGGAGGCCGGAGATCCCGCGGGTGTCCCCGGCTGACCCCACAGGGGTCCGGGTGTCCCCGGCTCACCAAGCGGGGGTCCCCGTGGGAGTGCTTGGGTCCCCGTGGGAGTCCAGGGGTACCCACGGCCGTCCCGGGGTCCCCACGGGAGTCCCGGGGTACTAATAAACATAATAAACAATATTTATAACTAAATACACCACCCTAACACATACAATATAGTAATGGGCAAAATTACTATTATCCACATATGGATAATAATGCATTTTCCCATTTTAAATACATATAAATTGCAATAAATACAGTGAATACAGTAAATTCATATTACATTTACCTTTTCCAGGCACCCACGATGAAGGCCGTCTTCATCTTCATCTTTATCCTGCCCATGTCCCTCCGGTGCTGCAAAACATATACAAGAATAAAAATAGCCAATGTAATGTCCCCTAACCCCTTAATCACCTTAGCGGTCATTAACCGCTACAGTCATTAAGGGGTTAATCCACCCTCACTCGAGAGGCCTAAATACCTTCCCCCACTACCCATCCCGTGAGGCCTAACCGCCCTCACCCACTAACCCAGGCAGGAGGCCTACCCACATACCCTTACGACCAATACCCCCTTCCCCCACCCCCAGTACCCACAAGAAAAACAATACACAGCCCCACAATAAACATCATTATATTTATTCAATACATAACCCACCCCCTGTGCCCCCCCATAAATACAGGATTTATTATTTTACATACAGGGTTAATATCCCAGGCCCACAGGAGTCCCCTTTGGCCCTGACGGGTGTCCGTGGACCTCACAGTAGCCCAGCACCATGTTTCAAACAGGGTCTGGATGCCTACGGGGGGTCCCCGCCAGGCGCCATGGTCCACCAGGTGGTCTCTGCGGGTCACCGTGGGCCACAATGGGGTCTCCATGGGTAGGCTCGTGGCTGTCTGGGGGGCCCCGGGTCAGACCCACAGGTGTCTGAGGGGCCTTGGGTGGTTACAACGGGGGTCTGTGGGCCCACAGGTGGTCCCTACGGGTGGTCCCTACGGGTCCGCGGTGACCCCAACAGACGTGGAGCCACTGGTTCTTCCCCGCAGGTATCCCCCGTGGACACCTCCAGCCTGGTATCCGTGGAAAGCCCGAGGAGACCTCTGGTGGTCTCCAGAGGTCCCCCACAGACCAAAAGGAACCAACCCTGTATGTAAAAAAAATAAACCTAACCTATACATTAAATACATCAATCCCCCCCACCCCCAACACATACAGTACAATAATGTGCAAAATAACTATTATCCAGATATGGATAATAGATTATTTGCCCATTATGAAATACATAAATCATGCATAAATAAAAACATGAAATCTTAATCTGAAAATCACCACATTGCATATTACAATTAAACCAGCAGCTAGACAAATGTATATGAAATGTTACACAATTGCGTACATGATGCAATTAATCTGTGCATCATGTAACACTATACAAAATCAATTTCAAAATAAAATACACTATGAACAATGTCCCCCAACCACCAATGCCATCCACAAAATCAAATAGAAAGTAAGCAACATAAACAAATTTACCATCAATCAATCAATCAATTTCCTAAACCAATTACAATACAATCCAAATCAATTATACAATTCCCTATTCAATTCCTAAAGCCAAACCATTGCCAAAATAATTCTAATTGAAAGTAACCACCATCATTCAAATCTAACTACCAGAAATAAGCCATTAAAAATAACATGTAACTAAATAAAAAATACATTACACACACCAATGTATAAATAAAGCTGCTAAATACATTAGAAATACATGAGATACATAAACATTAGCAAAACAATCATTTATTATCCCTGTATGTATATCCATATAGATATACATAACATACAGGGGCAATAAAAGAGCATAATAAACAATGATTTTACATCCCAAAATCACACCCATTCAGTGTCCCTGCATGTATGTATATCCATAGAGACATAGATCAATTCAGGGGCATTAAATGGAAATAAAAAAAAAATACACATGAATAAAAAATAAAAAAAACCTGTAAAAGTTAAAATAATAAACGTTTCTTTTGTTTACTTACCATTAGATGCCCACTCGCCGAAATCCAGGGGAACCGGAAGCTCTCGGACCAAATCCAACGGATCCATAAAATAATAAACCATTACAATCCACGTCTGTGTCTTCTTTCTTCTATTTGTAATCCTTTTCGTCAGTTTTGGGGTCTTCTTTGGGGTCTTCTCTGTCTTCTTCCGTCTTCTTCTGCCACGCCCTTCTTCTCTTCTTAGGAGGGGAGGTCTTCCCTCCTCGGCGTCTGGTTTCAAAATGAGACGACATAGGCTTTTATGGGCCTATGACATAACATTTTCGTCAAATGGTTCCCACGGCCCTGATTGGGCCGTGAAAACCATGTGATTTGGGGGGGATTTTTTTTTTTATGACGTCATTTAAAGGCAATGATGCCAGCCAATCAGAATGGCTGAGCTTCAATTGCCTTTAAGATGACTTCATCAAAACAAAGATGGCCGGCGACACATGGTACGGTAGCCAATCAGAGCGTGGGAACGAAATCCCAACTCTGATTGGCTGAAGCAAAGTCTCTGTCATATGGTCTACCAGAGCCAATCAGAGTTGGGATTTCGTTCCCACGCTCTGATTGTGTCAAGGATTGGACTTCGGCTGAAGTGGATCCCAGTGGCAGGAACAGCAGGGAGCGAAGTAGGGGTCACAAGCAGAGATCAGAGGCAGGCGGCAGATAGCGAAGTCAGGTAACAAGCAGGGGTCCGAGGCAGGCGGCAGGTAGCGAAGTCAGGTAACAAGCAGAGGTCGGCAACGAGGAGACTGGAACAGGATGAAAGCAATAGCTAACACAGCAGTAAATACAGGAACCTTGCAGGAGCTAAGGAACCAGTATAAATAGGCAAAGGTGGAACAGGAAAGGGAGGTTTATACATGCAGGCTGAGAGGTGGAGCACAGGTGCAGAGGTGTCAGGTATCAGAGTCTGGAATTTTCCTTAGTTTAGCAGCAGCAATCCCGGTGGACAAGTATAGGTACTGCAGGCTAGAACAAGACATTGAGAGTGGCAGCAGTCCCGGTGGCCAAGCATGGGTACAGCAGGCTAGAGAATATGACAGATTGGCTACCGTACCATGTCGACGGCCATCTTTGTTTTGATGACGTCATCTTAAAGGCAATTGAAGCTCAGCCATTCTGATTAGCTGGCGTCATTGCCTTTAAATGACGTCATAAAAAAAAAAATCCCCCCAAATCACATGGTTTTCACGGCCCAATCATGGCCGTGGGAACTATTTGACGAAAATGTGACGTCATAGGCCTATTAAAGCCTATGTCGTCTCATTTTGAAGCCAGGCGCCGAGGAGGGAAGACCTCCCCTCCTAAGAAGAGAAGAAGGGCGTGGCGTAAGAAGATGGAAGAAGACGGAAGAAGATGGAGAAGACCCCAAAGAAGACCCCAAGACTGACTAAAAGGATTACAAATAGAACAAAGAAGACACAGATGTGGATTGTAATGGTTTTTTATTTTATTGTTACCTTTGGATTTGGTCCGAGAGCTGCCGATTCCCATGGATTTCGGTGAGTGGGCATCTAATGGTAAGTAAACAAAAGAAATGTTTATTATTTTAACTTTTACAGGTTTTATTGATTTTTTTATTCATGTGTATTTTTTTTTATTTCCATTTAATGCCCCTGAATTTATCTATGTCCCTATGGATATACATACATTTAGGGACACTGAATGGGTGTATTGTATGTGATTTTGGGATGTAAATGCATTGTTTATTATGCTCTTTTATTGCCCCTGTATGTTATGTATATCTATAGGGATATACATACAGGGATAATAAATGATTGTTTTGCTAATGTTTATGTATCTCATGTATTTCTAATGTATTTAGCAGCTTTATTTATACATTGGTGTGTGTAATGTATTTTTTATTTAGTTACATATTATTTTTAATGGCTTATTTCTGGTAGTTAGATTTGAATGATGGTGGTTACTTTCAATTAGAATTATTTTGGCAATGGTTTGGCTTTAGGAATTGAATAGGGAATTGTATAATTGATTTGGATTGTATTGTAATTGGTTTAGGAAATTGATTGATTGATGGTAAATTTATTTATGTTGCTTACTTTCTATTTGATTTTGTGGATGGCATTGGTGGTTAGGGGACATTGTTCATAGTGTATTTTATTTTGAAATTGATTTTGCATAGTGTTACATGATGCACAGATTAATTGCATCATGTATACACTCAATGCAATTGTGTGACATTTCATATACATTTGTCTAGCTGCTGGTTTAATTGTAAGATGCAATGTGATGATTTTCAGATTAAGATTTCATGTTTTTATTTATGCATGTTTTATGTGTTTCATAATGGGCAAATAATCTATTATTCATATCTGGATAATAATTATTTTGCCCATTACTGTATTGTATGTGTTAGGGGGTGGGGGGGGGGATATGTGTTGTATATTGCTATGTTTATTACGGGCAATTGTCCCCAGTAAACATGCTATTGTGCCTTAACCCCTTCATTGCCTTAGCGGATAGCCGCTAAGGTAATGAAGCTGCTTTAATGTATTTTTATTAATAGTGTGCGGGAGCAGGGGGTCCCCTGAGCTGAACCGCATTGATTTCTGCCTCAGGGACCCCCTGCTTCCCGAGTTACAGGCCCCGGTTTGGGGCATCGGTGCCCGTGTCGCCGCCATCTTTATGGAGCCCACGTCGTGTCTTGGACGCAATAAAGATGGCGGCGACATTGGCCTCTAATGCCCCATACCGGGGCCTGTAACTGGGGAAGCAGGGAGTCTCTGAGGCAGAAATCAATGCGGTTCAGCTCAGGGGACCCCCTGCTTCCGCACACTATTAATAAAAATGTACATTAATGCAGCTTCATTACCATTGCGGATAGCCTCTAAGGAATTATTGTTTATTGATATGTGTGTTTTGCCAGTAGTGTCAAAGCTGAACCGCATTGGTTTCAGGTCCGGGGACCCCCTACTTCAGGAGATACAGGCCCCTTTATGGGGTTCCGGTATCCCCTGCAGAATGTAAATGTCCCGGTCACGTGACGCGGAAGCTTTCAAAGTGCAAGGGATACCGGCACCCCATAAAGGGGCCTGTATCTCCTGAAGTAGGGGGTCCCCGGACCTGAAACCAATGGGGTTCAGTTCCGGAGACCCCCTGCTCATGTACACTATTATTAAAATGTATTTGATTTGTGTACGATCGCCTGTAACAGCCTTGCATGGAGAAGGCAAATCTCCATGCAAATGTTCCAAGCGGCTTTTTTTTCAATCAGCTAGCGTACGTAAAGTTTAAGAACGCTAGCAGGGGGAAAAAAACCAACACGTACGATGTGGCTGTTTTGAACCCGTACGATAGAAAATGGGCTCAAGGCCTTAGTGAATCGCGTGTCCGGCTTCACTTTTTATCGGACGTGCTTTTTTGTTTCCGCCAGACGCAAAAGCACGGAGCTTAGTGCATAGCCCGCTATGTGGTATGATGGGAGACTTACAAAGACAGCAGATGAGGGAATAAGTGCTGCAGATGGCAGTGATTGGCAACAATGGTTAGTAGGAGTGACTGTGGGACAGTAGCCATGAGTCCAGGCTATTGGCATACTTATTTTAAGAGGTAAGTTTTAAGGTTGGTCGGTATTAAATTGGATAGGTTAACACCATTAGCAGAAAAAGAGGTGGCAGGAAGGTGTGGGTGAGAGCAGGTATGTACATGGCTGGGTCCAGGATAGAATATTCTAGTTCAGATTCCAGGAGGAGACCAAAATGGGGGATCTCAATGTAAGTAATGTAAATCTTGTTAGTCTGTAACTACATGTTAGCGTTAGGATCACTTTGCTGTTCTCCAGCTACAGTAGGGAAGTATCACTCCTAAAGATAGGGCCCCTCTATATGGCTCTGAGCGTGTTCCACCCACAAAAGGAGGGAATTGACAGGTTCTCCAACGGAAATTCCTTAAGTAAGGGCCTTGGAGTATCATTTTAGAATTACTAGGGGGTAGGAATCTCCTTGGTTCTGTCAGAGGTAATAGGGTGTAATCTCTATTACCAGAGGACACCCTGCCTAGGGATTCCAGTAAAGTGGGAAAAGCCATCATTCAAGTAATGGAGTGTAACTTTACATACTGCAAAGTGGAAGAATATGCCTCTTTGGGGAAATGCTGCCTGAGCACCACAAAGAAGAAGTTATATTTTTGTTCCTGTAAATAAAGTTAAAAGAAAAGTTCCTGGCACCCTCTATCTGTTTTTTTTTCCAAGTGTTTACCATACCAGCCTTGCATGTAATCCAGCACACCCTGAGAACAGGGTAAATAAGAGATGCTGAGCACCACCTGCACATAAGCAGTACCTAATTAGACAGTGGATCACCTTGGAGTGGCTCTCTTCTGTTGACCGAGAGGGAAAGAGGTGTTACATATACTACATACCCAGCACACACAGGTACCTATATTAACCTAAACATTAACTGGTACAAAGTAGAGACAATTTAGATGGAGGTAACTCTATAAGTGACATGCCAATCTAGTGTAGCCCTGGGTACTTTTGGGCTATAGGTCTGCCCTCCTCCTGGCAGTAATACCTAGTAAGGGCAGGTTGCCAGGTGTACAAATGGGTTTTCCCTACTCATAGCAGTGCATTGAGTCAGGGAATGTAGTGTAATCAGGCCTTGTGTCCAATCAGAGGCACAGGGGTGGCTCCTACTGGACTGATACTTAATGCATTATACTTCCTGATTTAGCCAATTGGTCTCTACCTTTGAGAGAGACAGGTTTACCCATACCAAGCTGTCAGGGCTCTGGCAGGCTTGAGGCCCTCCCTCCGGGGAGAGGTGGGGAACCATACCTCTTACCTTACCAGGGGATAAGGGAAGAGCAAGGACCACTCTCTGTGCCCTTTTGCTGGGAGTGGATCCAGGGACATCCTGAGGGTGGATACCCTAACAACTGCTGTCAACATCTGTGGCTGCTGAATACAGAAAGACCAAATAAAGAATCCTGTGTTTTTACCTATACCTCGTGGCCTAAGACTGAAGTCTATTAGGAGGAGGGGGAAGAGATTCTGCAGGGACTTCTCCCCATACACCTGGGGGCTGCACGAGATGGAGGTGCTGCACCTGTGAGTACTATTCAGGCAAGACCCCAGAAGCCTGTCCTGTTCTTCCCCTGTGACATCATGCGGGAGACACAGGGCCCCCTGTTATGAGCAGGTATGCACCACACTAAGACATGTAACCAGAGTAGCATTTCCCCTAGGAGACCCTATGTGAGATCGGGTGGGGGAAACAGGGTTACACTAGTGTAACACATGTTCCCTCCCCCTCTGGGAGATTTCAGTGCTACATGGTGTGGTGGTGGTGCATATCTGCTCGCTCACAGTTGTTCTGAGTCTCCTGCGGTGTTGTGGAGGAGGTCAGAACAGGCTTCTGGGGTAGTAACTGATTTGCACTCACGGTGACAGCGCCTCCATCTCTTGCAGGCCCCAGGGATGTGGAGACAATCCCTGCAGGATAACTTACTTCCACACCACCCTGATAGATTGCAGTCTCAGTCAGGAAGGATATCTTTAACAGGATCACTTTATTTGTACACACTACAGATAGTCAGCATACACAGCTCAAACAGTGGTTACAGCAGTTCTTGGGGCTTCACCCTCAGGGCCCCCCACAGCAGTCCTTGCTTTTCCCTGACTTCCTATTAGAGTCAGGGGTATGGTCTCACTCCTAACTCCCCAATGGGAAAAGGCAGTAAGTGCACAGCTAATCCTCACTTCTGGTTGAGAGCCTGTCTCTCTCAGGGGTAGAGACAACTAACTAAATTTGGGGTGTGCAGCTCCTTAAGTACAAGGGAAGCAGGCACCATACTGTATCTAAAGCAATGATTGGCCACACACAGGCATAGTCCCACCGCCTTCCCTGTGACTCACTGAAGCTGCTGTGGGTGGGGAAAACCCATGATAACTCCTGGCGGCCTGTTCTTACCAGGGCTTACTGCCAGGAGGGGGCAGACTGGTAGCCAAGGGAACCAGTCCTGGCTACACTAGTATACTACTTATATACCCTATAATAAATACAGCTTAACCCCGTTATAACGCGATCCGTTACAACGCAAATCTGCTTATAACGTGATGCAAGCGTGGCTCCCAATTTTCTTATTTTTGAATACTTTACAACACGATTATTGGTATCTTATTTACTTTATTGTAAAATACATACAATTGTACATTATTTCTAACGCAATCTGATTATAACACGATGTGATTCTTTGGACCCCAAGCACAGCATTATAAGGGGGTTGAGTTGTACCAATAATAGTAGAAAGGGAATGACAGGTAAGGAGTATCCGTCCATGTCTCTCTCTTCTGCCCCTCTCCTCTGTGTCATCGTGTAGACGCCGACACAAAATGGGCAGTTTTCCAGAGAGGGAAATGTTCAGAGACCTGAGCCCAAGTGGGAATCAAAAATGAGGATTTGTTTTGTTTACGATTTGGCTCAGGCACAGAAATCCAACTTGGCGTTGTTTATTGATTAATCTGAACCTAGGGAAGTTCTGGGACAAGATTTCAGGAAATACCGAGGGCAGCATTTTGGGGGGAAATCCTAGTTTAGAACATCTATTACTGATTAATAGTATCCATCAATATCATGCAAATTGCAAAATGTGAACATATTTGTCACAAAGTAATGGATTTATATACTTTTTAATTGATATTAATTTGCTGTGGATTTGAAATAATTTATCACTAAATACAATAGTGTGAGATATTTCAAATGACATGCTAGAAGAATGCAACGATTTACCGTAAATATTTAATTTTATACATTTTGCTAGCGTCTGAAAAAGCTCTTTCTTCCTTTGATCTAGGTACTGAATTCTAATCTGTTAGGTTATTGGGGCCCAGCAGTTGTGCTGAGCCCATTTCAATCATGTTTGAATTTCCATTGAATGTTTGGCATATGCAATGCACATCTGTGGTTAAAGATTAGTTTGATTTGTAATATTCACTCCTCATTTAAAATACGTTATAGTCATAATAAGCATATAAAACAAATGACTAATGTAAGATTGTGTGTTTAATACAGATTTTATCTACGCCAGATGGCTACGTTTGATGAGTCTGTTACATTTTTACATTTATGTGAAGCATATTTTCAAGAAACAGTATTTTCAGACATTGCTTTCTGTACATAGACAATAAAATTCCAGCAGCTTTGTCATCTTTTAGATTGTAAAAACAAATCGAAAAATACAGGAAAAATGCATGTAAACATAAGATTATGTGCATAGTTATTGTATTAAGACTAAAAGACATGTTAAAGTTTACACATACATGTAAAATGTATTTATTTAAAACTACATTTAAAATTTCAGGAGACAAAAATGTAATTTTACAAGCTGAATATTTTCAACTATTTTATACCAATAGGTTCTCATTTTTGTAATACAATAATAGTTAAGGCATGCGTGCATGTTGTGTTAAAACATACAGTAATAGCTCATTTTGAATAAATTGCTCAAGTTAAATAACTTATTTTTCAATTTGAATACAATTCCTACTGTAGAAATATACTTTATAATGGGTGGCTAGCGATAAGTCCTTTTACAATTTAGTGTTTTATATAGAAATTACAATCCAAGCTAAAGTTCAGGCTTTTGATCAAATACAACTGCAGATTTTTTTTCCACAGTAAGATGTAATGGCTTTTCGACACACCATAAGCACAGTTGTGACCACAGGCTCACATGTGTCATTTTGTGTGCAGTAATGAAGCCTGACGAGTGGTCTCCTGCCTGCCGATAGCCGGCTGTTGTCCTAAAAATGCAAACCATTGCCTAAGGCCATGGAATCAGGAACAGGCTAAGGACAGTGGCATAGTCAGAGCTCCCCACTGCTCATTCTCCCTTTAGCACACTGTACTTGGATACAGAAGAATAGTGTTTACCCTTGTACATAAGGACAAAATGTGAGAAAGTGATAAAACAAAAAAAACTATTTCACAAAGACAGGGTTTGAAAGGAAGCAGATTTTAGTAAGTCGCAGTGCTGACATTTGAAAAAAAAAATACCCAAAACAAGCCTGTAGGCAGCTACGCTATCCATTGTTTTATTTTCTATTTTATATAAAGACTGCTACTTTAGCAGATACATTTTATTTTATTTTTTGCAGAAAACAGAAAGTGCATCACAGGAACAATCTGATCTCTCTTACTAATGGCTCATTGGTATTCCATGGAGAGCATTAGGGAACACATCCTCTACAGAACAGCCAGATACGTAACATGCCTTCTCTGCCAATTACAAATTCCAGGGTCACAGAAGAATGCGACTGTACAGTACTTTGTGTTTGGTAGTTAAATACTGTGGGAAGCCTTGTATTGATCGTGCAGTAAAGCTTATAAAGACATGGAAATAAGTTCCTGCCTTTGAGTCACATGTATCAATGACCTGAAACGTTTTATCTAACATACTGTATGAGTTTGCTGTTTATCCAAAATTGTTTTATACATGTATTTTGTAACTTTCTTTGTGTTTATCCATATGTGACAGAGATAAAGAGGGAAAAAAGCCATTTAAAGGTATACTATACTAAGATAATTGTATGAAAATGTACAGGATCGTGTCACTGTTGTCCTACCTGAGATGATCAATGTGCATTTAGCATACTGTACAAACCTTAGCAAATATTTCAGGTAGAAATTTTGTACATTTCTTTCCTCATCTTTCCTACTCTTATCACATCATTTTAATGATTCTGTTATCACAGTATAGTGAGTACAGGAAAGGGTTCTCCCAAACGGGATAGTGCGACCATGCACTGCGTTCCAAACAGAGGAAGTCGATGTGTGCCAAAATGAAGGAACAGCTGACAACTGCCGGGTCACTAAAAGGGTACTTTATTTGTATACTGCAGCATACAGGTAAAACAGGAACCTCGAGAAGAACCTCTCACACGTTTCGTGCAAGTGTGCACTTTGTCAAAGAGTTTCCTGTTGTCGCTATTGGACTGTTCGCACGCCGATCCGGGAAGCTGCTTACACTAAGGAGTAGTGAGTACTCTCCATTTTTCACACAAACTTATACCACAGGTCTAGCTCCAAGGACTTATATGTTAGCTAATTTGGGGGCCAGGATAGCCATTCCGGTGGCTTTTTCAGACATCCCCAATGTGCTTATTTATACTATTGCCTTATATGGGAGCATCATTTGACCGGATAAAACAAACATCATTCTTCCAGGATAACAAACATTGGACATTTCATATAATTCAGAGATACTGATACCTTAAAGCTATGTGCCATTAACATATTTTTGCACACTCCAGAGCCCTGATTCAGGGTTATTCCTCCGTTTTTTCTATAGTGAGTTCTGGTACCTGATGAAAGGTCCATAGATGGACCTGAAACGTTGTACACTCTGTTTCACCAATAAATCGTATGTTGAACGACTTGTAAGTAGAGCTCTACATTTTTTTTTTATTAAATCACTTTGAAGGGATATATTTATTCTAATAAATATGGTACATGTAAAGTATTATATTTCCATCAAGTTTCCTTGTCTCTCTTCCTTTTCTTATGTAGCCCCTCTTGGATGGCTACTGGTTTCTATAAGATGTTAAATGCCTTCAGGGGTTAACTGGGTAGGCTTCCTGAGGTTCCGCCCCTCTCCCTAGCTACCATGTGATGTATGATGTCAGTGTAAGGGTACAGTATAAATAACCCCATCCTTTGTTCTAGAAGCAGGTTCTTCAGAGTTCTGACTGGGTTCCTCAATGTAAATCCTGTATATAAGCTTGTGTCAAGTCTGCAACAAGGTATGTCTATGTCACTTTGTTTGGTTATTCTTGGAGCTAACAATGGCTTATTTGCTATATACTGTATGTCTATGTCACTGTTTATTGTTTTCCAGTAAGTAAAGTTCCCCAATTATTAGCCAGTGCCTGTTAAAGGATAAGGAAGACTAAGTTTGTAGGAGAAGGATGCAGCACTGTTAAGTCTCATAGGGTTGCCCTACACTCCTACAGTAACCCTTACTCCTATTGAATCGGCCCATCCGGCAGGTTCTTCTCGCATCGCTATCTCCCTACAAGCTATTCTACTAAATCCTTATGCAACGGGTAACTAAGCCAAGAACCTCCTCTGGATAGGACCAGACACTAGTACCTCCTCTGGATAGGACCGGAACCTTCTGGAGGAAGATCTCCCTAAAGCTGTTAGACTTTGCCACGTGTATTGTATCGTGAATGTCTACAGTATGTGAACTGTTTTTTGATGGATGTTCTATAAATACACTTTATTTTATAAAAGTTCCTGGTGCCCATTTCTATGCTGTGCTTTCATCATTGCTCAGCCATGCACTTACCCTATCTATATGTTAAAACTTCCTAGTCTCCAGCCTCACCTTCACTTTTATCTTTTCACACCTTACCTATAATCTTCCTTTTCCTTTCATTGCTATTCTTTTTTTCCAAACTTTTTCTAGCACTTCTATACAGACATACTGTATTATTTTTGTCCCTTACACTGGGCCTCAATTGGACACTGCCCTTTATTGTAAGGTGCTCTGTCCTCCAACCTGTCACATTCACAAATGCGCCGTATTTGCGCCGTATTTGCATTCGGTTTCTCTCTTATATGCAGCCTAGCACCAGTTTATCAGTTTTGCAGAAGATTTAAATGCCAATCCACTCCACAAATTATTTAAAACCAACCTACAACAGTTTAGTCATTTTTATTTTCATGAATGATGCCTTATGTACAGCATACCATTTTATGAACAAATAACATGACACATATTTAAGAAACTGTTAATTGCTGTCAACTTGCCAAGCTGCTGTATGCTGTAAAATATGTATTTATAGAAACATTTCTGTTAACATTTCACTAGCAATACAGTCAACCAGCTAGGAGAGTTCCCTCAGGACCTACAGCCATAGTGCACTAGAACATAAAGCTTGAGCAGAAAGGTTCATTGATGGCACCATTGAAATACTCATTATTTCCATCGTCTAATTCCAAAAATACTTATTCCGCCACATCATCAACCTCTCCAGCCTTATGCACAGTTTCATCCTTCCTATAAATTCTATCTCCCTATGCATACATGAAAATAAATTTATGAGTCAACCTTCTAACCATCACAGGCACATGACTGAACTCCACTAATAAAGACCAATAAATAAAGACCAACCAGCTGCACTGGACTTTCCTTTAGCCATAACATCAGGCCAGAAGAGAGACATAAGGGCTGATGCTGTACCGTATGTGCTGAAGCGGCGAGATCAGGCCATTTTTGGCCAAAATTTCCCATTGAAGTTATTGGAGAATTTCAGCCAAAACGCCGCCGATCGGCTGCTTCAGCACATATAAAATCAGCCCCATAGCAGAGGTGTAGGCAGCCCATTTTCATCTGTATACCCTTCTTTTCCTATTTCTCCTTTTCTTTAGTTGTGATCTATTTCCCCATTCTCCTGTACCAACCTGAGGTCAGTTTAAAATTACCAACAATTGTGCTAAAAAAATTCTGTTACAAAAGTGCCTCTCCACTTTTTTTATTCTGAATTTGAGTGTGTGCGTGTGCGTGTGCGTGTGCGTGTGCGTGTGCGTGTGCGTGTGTGTGTATATATATATATTTTTTTTTCTTTTAGCACTTTAATTTATCTAAATATATCTGCATTTTTTCATTTTTTTAAAAATTAAACTTAATATAGATAGGGGCCATTACAGGGTGTATGTGGTGTACACCGGAGGTGAATCATCTTTTCGGGCCACTTTCAGGCTAGCTCTGCGTTCACTCATAGAGTGAATGAAAGCTAGTGGGGTAACAGAAGAGGTAACAGCAGTACTCACCGGAGCGGGGAAAGAAGGCTTCTCATCCGGCCCAGCAGTTGCTATTCGCAGGATATCCTCTCCGTTACAGGACACAGGATCCTGGTGCTTGTCCAGATCCTTCACCAAAAGGGTGTCGACATCCGGTCGTTGCGAAGAGGTGGAATCTTTGTCTTTGTCGACGTCCGCCATGTGGACATCTGCACTGGAAGATACCTCCATCAGTACTAGAGACGCGCTGACTAGGCCTTGGCTCACCTCCACGACCGGTAGGCTCATCCGCCTCTCAGGTCTCACGGTCGCAGTCATCAGTAAGGGACTCCGATCTCTTACAGAGTCATTTACACCATTTGGGTCATTTCCAGTCTCAGCTGGCAGAATCATCAGCGGCCGAAATACCACCAAAGAGCAGCGGCTACTGGTGCAGGAAGAGGGAAGGGACACATCCGCAGGGGAAAGGCACCGGATCATTTCTGCTTCCACAGAGGCTTTTGGCAAGGACTCTCCAGGCTTCTGTGCCTCTGGGAACAGCGGTGCCTCCTCACCCCAGGTAGTCACCTTACCCAACATCTCGTGGGCTGATTCCGGCTCACTGACTGTCTCTGGTTCCTCTACGGGGACCAGATCTGGAATTGTCTCAGCCATTGCAGCAGCTATTGGGATACTCGAATCCCTTTGGGCCTCAGGTAGGGCACACCGACCCTCCATCGTTGAGGTAGCTTTTTCTTTAGCAACGACATCCACCGCCCAAGTATTGGGGTCAGTCGCATAATTTTCTGCGAATTTCGTAGGCCTTGTAAGCGTAGGCCTCAGGAACGGTGCTCCGCAGTGGTCACATTGGGCTCCTCAGGCTAGTTCACCACCTGGCAAATCACACTTGGGACAGAGGCATCGCAGATACCTCTTCGCTTCCACAGTGACCACCAAGAATCCTCCTGGTAGATGGAAATGAGTAAACTACATGTCGCTGGATTTACTCAGAGTTCGCTGAACGCAAGGGGTATCTCGATCCTTTTACTCGCCAGGCTCCGAAGAACTGAGGGTGCAGTCCGCGGCATCCGGTACCTCCCTCATGCTCTGAAGTCTTCAGGCATTGGTTGTCACCATGTACCCTCCCTCTGGTGGAGATTAGAGGAGGGGCACTCGGCAGTGCCGTCTTAACGCATGGGCACGCTGGGCAGTTGCCCAGGGGCCCCACGAGCATAGGGGCCCCAAGCTAATCTATGCACAGACCAGAATTTAACACTAATTTTCCGATCACCCGCCTCAACATTCAAATCTCCCGCTAACACGGTAGAAGGAGAAAAATGACGACTTGTAGTGGAGAGTTGGCATGTCTGCATTGCATGTCTGGAGGTACCAATAAATTAGTTTATTTAATCGATAATTTACATTTTTATTCCTTTGAGTGGTCGTGTAGGCAGTGTCCAATGCACTTCTTTGCCCGGGGGCCTATAATGCTGTTAATGCTGTTAATGCTGTTAAGATGGCCCTGGCACGCGGTGACGTAGACTGGGTGTGACTCTGGCTATTGGCTGATCCAGTCACATCGCTTGGGTGGAGCTCTGGCTTTCACGCCAAACACTTGTAGAACTTTGCAGCTAGACGTACAGTCCTTTTGCAAACAGCACATACATACATATATACATACATACATATATATATATATATATATTGCAAATAAAAAGATCATTTGTGAGCACATTCACATGTCTTAGGCAGGTCTGCAACCCTGCCTTTCACCATTATCCCCAGCAGACAGTGCTTCCACTGCAGCAAGGGATTCTGGGAAATGACATGCAAATGAGCACACAATGTGTCACCTTTTGTCTGAAAAACCATTGTTACATGGAGCCCATATAAGCTAATGCTCGCTGTTAACACAGCTGTAAAGCACAGCATGGGAATCAGATGCAAGCCAGAGAAACAATTCACATGCATGTTTCAATCTTAATGGGTATCATCAGTGTGAAGTTGGTTGTACTGCTGGCTTTGCATTTTCAAGACTGTAGGATTTACCATCACGTATTAAGTTATGGTGGGTGAAAAAGGCAACAAGAAACCTCCACCTTATTGCATATTGCAAATAAAAAGATCATTTGTGAGCACATTCACATGTCTTAGGCAGGTCTGAAACCCTGCCTTTCACCATTATCCCCAGCATACAGTGCTTCCACTGCAGCAAGGGATTCTGGGAAATTACATGCAAATGAGCACACAATGTGTCACATTTTGTCTGAAAAAACATTGTTTTGTAACTTTTTCACCCACCTTTTTCACCCACCATAACTTAAAATGTGATGGTATATATATATGAAATACGCACAGACATTTGTAGAGGACTCCAAACATTCCATGAAAAACTCCTGATGGGTCTAATTAGCAATAAGGAAAAGAAACTGTACAGACTGAGGCTAAGTATGAGATACTCTGCAGCAGACAGTACAACCACAAATAATACAAACATTGACAGTCACCAACAGCAGGACTGCACTGTTAAAAACTCAGACTACACACCAAACCAAGCAGAGTCCTCAGTATTATCAAAGGGTCTCACATTCTACCAAGCCCATGGACAAAATCTAGCTGTGCAGTGACCTGGAAGAATTCTTCAGAAGGCTGCATCTTAAAGAGTTCTTCCATGAAAGACACATCCAAGATTATGCCAATACTGCAGAAGGAGAGCCGCTGCACATGAGCAGGGAGAAGCAACACTCCAACTGGATCCCACAAACTGGGCACAACCCCAAACTGGCCAGCACATCAAAAGCTTTAGACACAGAACCAAAACCACCATCCTGGGCAAAGTAAGGAAACAAACATATAATCTGACATTGATTGAGAGGAGAGCCATAGAATCGCTAAAGGCCAACCACAACATAACAATCAAACCTGCTGACAAGGGAGGAGCAGTGGTCATAATGAACACCACAGACTACCTGCGGGAAGCGCACAGACAACTCTCTGATGCAAAGTATTACACCAAACTGCAGAAGGATCCAACAAAAAAATACAAGAGAGAACTCAACAGGATCATTAAAACACTCCCGATCCACACAAGAGAACAAATTCTGGACCTGATACCAGCTAACCCAAAACCTGGCACATTCTACATGCTCCCTAAAATTCACAAAGAGGGTAACCCTGGGTGCCCTATTATCTCTGGATCTGGCACACTGACTGAGAATATTTCTGGCTGGGTGGAAGGCATTCTAAAACCACTTGTCAGGAACACACCCAGCAATATGCAGGACACCACCGATCTGCTTAACAAACTTAATGCCATTGGCCCCCTCCCAACAGGAACACTACTTGCAACCATGGATGTAGAGTCACTTAACACTAACATCCCCCACAAACATGGGATTTCAGCCTGCAGATTCTTTCTGGACCGCAGGAGGCACTCATAGAGACAGTGACTAAATGTATCGAATTTATTCTGACCCATAACTACATCACATTTGAAAATGGCACATACCTCCAGACAACCAGGACCGCTATGGGCACTCAGATGGCGCCACAGTATTTCAATCTGTTCTGCGCAAAACTGGAAAGTGACTTTTCTTTCTACCTGTCATTTGAAACCCTTTACATACCTTTGCTACATCGATGACATCCTCATGAACTTCAATACGTTCCACCCGACCATCAACCTCAAACTCACCCATTCCCTGGATGAAGTATATTTCCTAGACACCACCATTACTATAAAGAACAACCAACTACAGACTTCTGTATACCACAAACCTATAGACAGAGCCAGCTAACAGCTTCCAACCGACACACACTAAGCATGCAACCATCTGCAGTCAAGCCATACGATACAATCGGATATGCTCCGATACATCAGACAGGGGCCAGCGGATGACAGCCTTGAGATCAGATTTCATAAACCGTGGATATAACCACAGAATTGTAGACCAGCAAATCCACAAAGCCACCAGAATACCAAGAAGTGATCTCCTTGAATACAGCCAGAAAGAGACAAGCGACAGGGTACCTTTGGTGGTCACATATAACCCACACCTAGAAGCCCTACACACGATCGCCAGGGAACTACAACCCATTCTCCAGGAAGATACAAGACAACAACATGTCTTCCCTGAAACACCCTTATTATCATACAGACAACATCATAATCTCAAGAAAATGATGGTGAGGAGTAAAGTATTCAACAGTACAACTGAATGCGGGACAAGACCATGCCAGGATGCAAGATGCAAAACCTGCGCAATGCTCCACACAGTGGGCACAATACAAATACCACACAGGAATCTGGAGTACAAAATCAGAGGAAGGTTCACCTGTTCCTCCAACAATGTCGTGTACCTCATAATGTGCATGAAATGCCCAGGGGGCTGCTACTACATACAATAGGTGAGACGGGACAAGTGCTAAACAAGAGAATGAATCTGCATCGCCACAGCATCACACGCAGAACAAGAGGGGGGGGAGGGAAGAAGGGAAAGGGGGGGGGAGGGGGGAAGAGAGGGGAGGGGGGGAAGGAAAGGGAGAAAGGAGGCAAATAGATGAATATTTGGTTATTCATGTAGGAAATGTTGCAGTTCCCAATCCACATTGAGACCACGGGGGTGCAGGGTATCTAATTGGAAAATCCACTGCATCTCTGTTTTATTCAACTTATTAAGTCGATTACCCCCTCTAATGTGTATGGGAACATGTGCAATGCCAAAAAAACTGAAATTTCCTAAACCACCATTGGGACACATAGTAAAGTGTTTGGAGACCGGGTGTAGTAGGTCCCTCTTCTTAATAAGTCTTATATGTTCAGAAATGCGAACATGTAATGATCGTATGGTCCTACCTACATATTTGGCATTACAACCACATGATATCACATATACCACATAGCTGCTGTGACAGTTAATGAATGATGAAATTCGAAAATTTCTTCCCTGTAGAGACAGTATTCACTCTTTTAGTAGGTGTTGCATACTGACAGCATCTACAAAACCCACATTTGAAAAACCCTTTGGGATGTTACTAATCTTGGGTGGTGGGGCTGTTTGAAAGAGGCTTTTTGAAAGTGAACTGGCCAAAGTATTTGCTTTCCTAAATGCAAATCTGGGTTTGGAAACAAATGGTGCAAGATCTGGGTCAAGTTTCAACACATTCCAGTGTTTGTATATAATGTGTTGTATCTGTGGAGCCTGTCTGCTGAATTTGGTTATAAATAAAGGGTTATCCATATTTCCATCTTTAACCAATGTCTGTTTGTCTTTCTTTTTTAGTAACATGGTTCTATCAGTAGAGTCTGCATATGCAAATGCTTCCTCTATGTCCCTTTCTGAATAACCCCTATCAGCAAATCTGTGACTTAAATCTCTTGAATTAAGTCACAGATATTCATCTATTTGCCTCCTTTCTCCCTTTCCTTCCCCCCCCTTTCCCTTCTTCCCTCCCCCCCACCCCACTCCCCTCCCCCTTCCCCCCCCCTTTCCCCTCCTTTCCGTTTCCCTTCCCTTCCCACTCCCCATTCAACATTTATTTTATTTTCTTTGTATTATCCTTGTTCACTTCACTACCACTCGATCAGTGTTCTAGTTATACTCATTTACATATAAATTACGATGGAGATGCATTTATCTTATAATATTGAATTTTAACTGTTCTCTAACAGACCTATGTATCTTTATATGATGCTATTTCACAATGTGCCCGATTCTCACTATGTCTACACGTATCTCTTTTTGTACATGTATACTAAGACTTATTACCATCTGCTGCTGACACGTTTTTTAATTTGTTTTTAGCTTTTATTGATGATAGGCGTATTACCCACCCTACCTGATTGGTTTCAGGGACAGGTGTTTTGTGTTAATGCTTGCCTATATATCTCTGTATTGTACAGCTGATGGATCACTCTTTGACGAAGGCCTGCGAGCCGAAACGCGTCAGAGGACCCATCAGCTACCTATGTCTGTTCAATAAACTTGCTTTTAAGTCACCACCGTTGTCTACACCCTGTGTTCGCGGCTGTGCAGCACCATTCCTTTGGCTTTGCTGAATGATTCTTCCTTTCTTCTGCTGCCGCTTTGCACGCCGGATGACCCCACTCACAGAGGAGGAACCGCAGGTCACGTGACTACCGAGCACGAGACCGTCTACACGCCGGGAGCAGCGGTGCCTTCAACACACAGGAGCACAGCTGAGGTGTATACCGGGATACTCTCCACCCACTTTACCAACACTGAAGGGGATCACCGCCGGTCACTTGACCGCCCCACGTGACGCTGGAGCCACGGTGGGGTTGGCGATGCAACACTGCGATACATCACCGATGACCTCTAACAGATGAAAAATCCTCCTCAAAACCGTGAGTGCTTAAAATAGCAACCCTTGGTGCCCAGAGCTGGGCCAGTTGCTGAATACCACAGATACTATCACTTACATTGTACAATGGGGTTTTCTAACTGTTTCTGACGCACCTAACAGGATACATTGTATCTAACTTTACTCCAAAAATGAATAATATTTATTACAATATGTCAATGTTTTTGGCTCTCCAAAAAGCCTTTCAAAAATGTTGACATGTTGTAATAAACATTTTTCACTTTTTCAACAAGTCCTGGAGTGCCTGCTAATATATATATATATACTGTATATATATATATATATATATATATATATATATATATATATATATATGCAAATATAGCTGTATGCTCATCTGCATGTCTTAGGCAGGTCTGCAACCCCGCCTTTCCCCATTATCACCCAGCATACAGCACTTCCACTGCAGCAAGGGATTCTGGGAAATGACATGCAAATGAGCACACAGTGTCACTTTTCGCCTCAATAACCATTTTTAACATGGTTCCCTATAGGCTTAAGCTTGCTGCATGGTCACAGCTTTGAGCACAGCCAGGGTTAAGGTGCATACCCAGAAAACCACCCACAGACAGCTGTTTCGACCTTGATGGGTCTCATCAGTGTGGGGTTGATTTTACTGGGAATGCAAGAGAGGCTATATACATATATATATATATACATATATATATATATTATATATATATGTATATGTAACGGTGTTTCTGGACCCACCCAATCTCAGATTGGCCCCTGTGGTCTAACTGGTCCCCATTACATGCATGTATGTTGTGGTGCACCTGCTGGCGTACAGGACTCCTGAGTCTCCCCCTGGGTTGGTATGGGGATATCAGCAAGACAGGCATCTGAGGTAGTGGGGATTGAGTCCTACTCACATCTGATGCAGCGCCTCCACCTCATCAGGATCTCTGCGTCCGCAGGGGGATGTATCTGATGAGGAACTTCTTCTTGGTGCCTTCCTCTGCTGAGTAACTCCACACTCACACATGAGGGTTTCGGTGAATAAGGGCATCTTTATTATCATCATAGGCAGACTGCCCCTCGCAGAGGTCGTGCTTAGCTGCTCATCTCTCTGCTGCATTCCATTAGGAAGGTTCCTTCACCTCTAATAGAGTTGCTCTCCACCTTTCCCATTAGGGAGATTCACCAGCTTGTCTCTCTGCTTTGAGCTGCACAGACTCACAGCTATTGCATCAGACACTGCAACACTGTTGCAGACCTCCACACGACTCTCCTGAACAGAGTCAGAACACCAACTGAACCCTTGATCAACAACACTAACTTTAGGCAGTGCTGTGTCTTATATAGGCTCTAGAAATGACTCACCCCTGTGTCACTAATAGTGGACACAAAGCATGTTGTCATTTCCTTTGTATACATATGACACCACACCAGGGTGTGAGAGCAAACCTCCATGATTGTTACTGGCAAACCTGCACACTTACCAGGATTACTGCCAGTATGAAGGAGATATGTACACCAATTTTACAAATGGCTACATATATATATAGAGAATCCACTGCACAGCCGGCACACCATTTGCAAGTAAATAAGTTTTGGTGCTTATCCCATAAAGCAATAACAGACCATACGATACCGGTTGCAACACGACATCAAGGGACAGCACGCAGGTAAGTAAATCATAAATTTTCTATATTTGATTGAAGACACAAAAAACGATGTTTCGGTCCCCCACTGGGACCTTTCTCAAGGTGGTGCAATTGAATGCAGTGCACAATACATATAGCAATTCAACAATACCAATCACAGTTAATAAGCCTCACCTGACTATGTGTTATGCATCCACAGTATCAGCATGTAAAGAGCCGTCATTTTGAATATATTAACTCTATATTTGTTTACCTGATATGTGTTTGGTCTCTCAGCATTAACATTATGCAATCCCTGAGCCTTTTGCGCATGCCCAAACACATATCAGGTAAACAAATATAGAGTTAATATATTCAAAATGGCCGCTCTTTACCTGCTGATGCTGTGGATGCATGACACATAGGCAGGTGAGGCTTATTAACTGTGATTGGTATTGTTGAATTGCACTGGGGTTTGGGGTATATATATGTATTGTGCACTGCATTCAATTGCACCACCTTGAGAAAGGTCCCACTGGGGGACTGAAACGTCGGTTTTTGTGTCTTCTATCAAATATAGAAAATGTATGATTTACTTACCTGCGTGCTGTCCCTTGATGTCGTGTTGCAACCGGTATTGTATGGTCTATATATATATATATATATATATATATATATATATATATATATATATATATATATATATATATATATATATATATATATATATATGTCATTTTTTTTTATGGGATACTTTTGAAGATCATTGATTTCATAAGGTTAGGTACTTTTAAATGAATTTAGTCATAAAAGGTACGTACAATTTATGCGAGTTGGTTATTATTTAAGACCTGAAATAACTAAGATATTGATATATATTGAAAACTTCAGCAATGTTATAATTAAAATATTACCATGTGGTGTAATAAACATTAACCGAGCAATTGTTCTTGAGTCTTAAGGGGGTGCACTATCGCTATTGCACTAAAGGTAGAGCTAAAAAATAACATAATATTAAGTCTCAGTGTTCATGTTTACAATTATAAAAAAAAGTGAGCATATCATGACATTAACTGCCTACATGATCACAATGCTTAATTAAGAGAAAGATAACCCTGTGGTATTATTATTTGATAGGTCTCATTCCTCAGGGCTTTCTTCCTTTGAAAACATTTGAAGGGTCTGCTGAGAACCATTTTGCTTTGGGGTTTTTTTTATAATGATGCCAAAAGCTACTACAAGAACTGTACAGAATGTTTACAGATGCCTTTGGAAAAACATCACAATGTGGAACTAATTGTGTTTATTTAAGATAATTATGAAACACAAATGACCAGTGCTTACTACAAGTCCCCTGACAGCAGATGTTTAACTCATGGGACTCTAATCAACTCAATATGGTTAGACATGATTTAAGCATATAATGGCCACTATATACAGTACATAGGGGAGAAGACTAGCCAGTCTAGAATAGGTCATAAACATACATATTAACATTGTAGACAATATTGATGTATTAATCCCTTAGTAGCCATCCATGACTAATTGAGGTGACCAGATTTCCAAAAGTAAAAACTGGGAAACAATACAAATGTTTTTTTTACTAAAGCAAATGACAACACATAAAAATAAATATTAGAATGGTATTTGTCTAATAGCGTCCCCATGTATGCTGTATTATTGATTTATTTATCTCTCTCCACATCCTCTCTCCTCTCTCCATCCCCTCTCCCCCTCCCATCCTCTCTCCTTCCCTCTCCCCATCCTCTCTCCCTCCCCTCACTTACACACACACACACACACACACACACACACACACACACACACACACACACACACACACACACACACACACACACACACACACACACACACACACACACACACACACACACACACACACACACACACACACACAGTGATGTGTTGAAGCATAAGGTGTTTGAGGGGAAGTACATTACATAGGACCCAGCACCTTCCACGGTGTGTTCCCTTCCATCTCACCTTAGTCTTAATTAATCAGGTACCATGTAAAAGGCCGCACAGACAGTTTCCTGTGCTGCTGTGCGAGACTGCAAGTGGAAAGCTGCAAGTACAGAGTGTAAAGTGGGGAAAGAGGTTAGTTCTCCCACTGTTAGTTAGGGACTAAGCTGTATTAGTCTTAACTTATCCTGAAACTAGGGTCACGTTTGAAGTATGAATAGCTCCAGTTAGCTTTAACTCATGTCTTCCCTCTTCCAAAGCATCACAAGTCCTTAATGTCTTTTTTAACTTTATTGCAGAAGTAGAAAACAACGGGTACTTGTAGGTGTAGTGTGAGTAGAGAGTGCTTCTCTATCTGGGATGCTTCTATGAGGTGGACTACGGTAAGACAGAAAGGCCTTACCAGGGGTGGATGCAGACAGGTGATCACTGTGTTCACTGTGATCATAGGTGGAAAAGGAAGTGTGAGTGTATTCTGGGTAACAAGATAGCCTGGGGACAGACCATCTGTGAGCAAGGCAGAGGGGGAGAGAGCAGACTAGCCCATTCTGAGAGAAAGGCTGAGGTTGCTATAGCAACTCACTGACTATGTCTGAGTAAACAACATGTGTAACAAAATGTTGCCCTTTCACATGCAGCAAGCTGCTGGGACAGGGGAAATAGCAGGCAGCTGAACTAGGGAGAAATGAATCCCATGAACTGCAAAAAGAGTCAGAGAAATATGGAATCCTGTTCCATGTGACATAATTCCTGAAAGGAGTTAGGACTTTTGTTTCTGTTGTGTGTTATGAGTTAATCCTGTTCCTGATTTGTACCTTGTAAATAAACCCTTCTGCGCACAAACGCTAAGTTTTCCTGCCTTTGATCTGGACATAAGATCCTACGCTGGGACTGAGACGTCACAATACCTACAAACACAAACTTACCCACACACACACACTTACTTACCCAAGGACCCACACACATGTACACTTACCCACACACACTTACATACCCAGTCACACAAACATAATTACCCACCCACGACTACTTACCCACCCACACACATACACTTACTTACCCACACACACACACACACACTTACTTACTTACTCACACACTTACTTACCCCCACAAACACCCTTACTTACACACACACACACCCTTACCAGGCCACACAGACTAACAATGCCACACAAACGCACTTACTTACACACACACACACACACACACACACACACACACACACACACACACACACACACACACACACACACACACACACACACACACACACACACACACACACACACTTACCGGGCCACACAGACTAACAATGCCACACAAACACACTTACTTACCCACCCATCCAACCACCCACACACACTCATTTACCCAGCCACAAACACACACACACACACACACTTATTTACCCCCCCCCCACACACACACACGTACTTACCCACATACAACTTACCCAGACACACAAACACAAACTTAATTACCCACACACATACTTACTTACCCACCCACATTCACACTTACACACTGTGATGGTGAGGGGGTAACCAGGCCATCAATAAAGGTATTATGCCCGGCTTGTTACCTCTGATCTATATTTGGGGTTATAGAGTGTCAGCTCTTGAATCTGTGTATTGTATCTGCAATGTATGTGATTGTGCAACAATAAAGAATTTATATGTGTTTTACCTTTCCAGGAGTGCCAGTAAGCAGAGATTGCTAGGCTATGAGTTTCAGGGGGGATTTTGTGGAGAAAGTCTTATCAGATTGTGCCTAGATAGTCGGGGTCCAGAGTTGCTTGGTACCCCAATAATGTACCTAGGAGTCAGGTCAGGCAGCCCAGATACATGTAGGTACCATGCTCTGGTCAAAATCCTGCTCTGTAAACACTTTTGGGACTCACCGCTAGGACTCCCTGCTTCAGCACAGACCAGAAAGGTAAGCGGGGCATAGGGGTGTAAAGTATCCCCAGAACGGTACCGGGGTCCCCTCAGTAACAGAGGGATCCCCAGTTCAATGCCCTCTTACCCCAGAACCGGTATAGAGGTTCTGGGGGTACTCCAACCATATATGAGGTTGTAAGGGTATTGATGAAACCTAAGTCCAGTTTCTAAAGGGAATGAGATACAACCCTGAGAATGAACCTAAGCGTTTTTTCATTCTACCTCGGGACTTAGAGAAAAAATATGAGAAAAAATATTTTGTTTCATAGTGTTTTAATAGTGCAGATGCTTGTGTATGATATTATGAGCTGGGGACTTCCAGTTCCATGGTTCCGAGAGACCATGTGGCTACCAAGATTGGTGCCACTAAGTCTGCTCGGGTCCCGGACATGAAAGCTGAACCGGATTAATTTCAGGTCCAGGGACCCCTTACTTCCCGAGATACAGGCCCAGTTATGGGGTGCCGGTAGCCCAATGTTAAAATCCTGTGGGTCACGTGACCATGGGATCTAAGCAATGCAGAGGGATACCGGCACCCCATAACGGGACCTGTATCTCGGGAAGTAGGGGGGCCCGCGGCTGAAATCAACTTTGTTCAACTCAGAAGATCCCCTGCTCCCTCACACTAGTATTAAACACCCCCCCCCCCAATAAAAAATCATTACCTTAGCGTGTAGCTGCTAAGGTAATGAAGCTGCTTACATTTTATTTTTATTCATAGTGTGCGTGAGCAGGGGGTCTCCTGAGCTAAACCAAGTTGATTTCAGCCTCGGGGACCCCCTATTTCCCGAGTTACAGGCCCCGGTATGGGGTGCCGGTATCCCCATGTTAAAATCCACGTGGGATGTAAACAAAGCAGTGGGATACCGGCACCCCATACCGGGGCCGGTATCTCGGGAAGTGGGAGGTCCCCAAGGCTGAAATAAGCTCAGGAGACCCCCTGCTCACACACACACAATATATAAAAATAAAAATGTAAGCAGATTCATTGCCTTAGCGGCCATGCAATGCCCGCTAAGACAATGAAGGGGTAAAGGTACAGTACTGTAGTAGATTACATTAAAATATGTACTGTAACCACTTGTTTTGCTCAGAGAATGATCCTGGTAAAAAGGTACAAATACCTGGTCTCCCATGACACACACACTCTACCTTATCATTAGCATAGATTACTGCAGCCAGGGAGAGGAGGAGCTGTGTGAGCCATGCAGTGACCCTAATGGCAGGAGGAGACATTGAGCTGCAGCTGCTTATCTCTCTTCTCCAAACCAGGACATTACAAAGATTGTCGGGACACCGGAACAGTTCCTTAAAAACTGGGACATCTGGTCACGCTAGCATAGGGTGACAAGACGTCCTGGTTTCTCTGGGATTGTCCCAGTTTTTAGGAATGTTTACCGACGACTTTTTTTTAAAAACTGCAAAAATGTCCCATTTTTTTTGGTTTGCCGTTGGTGCATGCGTGAATGGCTCGCACCGATCGTGAATGCGCTGCTAGCAAGAGCTCATTGCACATGCGTGGCCGGCAAGAGCTGATCCTCCGATTGGCTCTTGTTGGCCGTGCATCCGCGAATTCCCCACGCTGATCGTAAATTCACTACTGGCAAGAGCCGATTGCGATTGTGAGGCCAGTAAATGGCGATCTGGCACTTGCGTGATCGGCTCTTGCCGGCCACGCATGCACAATCAGCTGCGTTTGGGTGATTGGTGTGGGCCGTTCGCGCATGCGCTGTCTGCCCTGGACATTTGTGCATACAAAGTCAGCGCAGGCCTTTTGCGCATGCGTGACAGTTATCCTGTTTTTTCACAGGGATAAAATGGTCACCCTACCCTAGAACGTGGGCTACTGAGGGGTTAATATTTGGTCCTAGGGATATTATGCATTTTGTGTTTTATTTGTAGGGTGTTTATGAATTATGTTAGCCCTTTGGTGCCTGAAGGCATTGCCTTGCAATGCACTGGTAGTCTTTGGCCTCAAATATATTAAATCCTTTTCTGACATAAAGTTTTGTAAGAAATCCCATTATAATGAAATTGTAGCAAAGTGTGATATTACTCAGTGGTGCGCAAATTGGGGGGCGAGCCCCTGAGATTAACTGCGGGGGCACAGGGTTTACAGAGGCCCCATGCGCTTCTCGAAGGCACTTAAATTAAGTGCCGGGGAAGCGGCGAAGGCCTCTGTAAACCTTACTTACTTTGGTTCAGCCGACACCTGGAGACGCGTCGCCATGGCTTATACTGATCTCAGCGTGCACACACACACTCCTATAAACACACTAACATGCACACACAAATACACACATACACTGACCTCAGCACTTAAATACACATATTTATAAACACTGACCTCAGGATACAAATATACACTTTGTTGAGGAGTAAAGGGACCCCTTTTGTTTTTCAGCATATCAAATATATTTCTAGCCAAATCCCCATTAAAATGTGCACAATTATCGGTCTGTTATGTAGATTAACACTATATTAGCACAATGTAGACAATCAACTGATGTTAACTAAATTGATGTCACTGTATTACAGTATTTCAACAAGTACCAGATACACTGCGGTAGGATCGTGTTCATTAAATGAGAAAGAGGAGTTTTTCCTTCGTATCTCTAAATGTGTTAAACTGTTGTAATCTAATCTGAAACACTAAGGGGGCTATGCACTAAGCTCAATGGTTTTGCGTTCTGATTTTCCAAAAAAGCAGCTTCGTTAAAAAGTGAGGCTGGGGACGCGATTCACTAAGGCCTTGAGCCAATTTTTTAACGTACCTGCTCAAAATAGCGCAGAACAGCCACAGCGTACGTGATGCTTTTTCCCCCCCTACTAGCGTTCTTACACTGGCGACACACTTTATTCGAGCTCGGCTAGTCCCACGAATTCGGGTATACCCGGGTGTATTGAGGTTTGTGACTGTTTTCTGCCCGAGTGCATTGAGGTATTTTCCAGGCAGGGATTGAAGCATTTTATTCCCGCTGGCTGTAATACTGCACAGTATATATATATATACTGCATTACAATTCATGAATTTATGCCATCTGGTAGACACGCGAAGCATTGCAGCCTATTAAATCCTAATCATTATCATTTAACAGATCAGCCGCCCGTCAGCCAGGCATGAACCCAGGCTGGGAAGGCAAACACAACGGGGCTTGTCAGAGGTGAGGAGCGGTGCATTCCAGGTATCTGCCAGGTACATACTGGGTATTTGCTCGAATAAAGTGTGTCGGTGCAGTAACCTTTACGTACGCTAGCTGATAGAAAAAAAAGCCGCATGTAACATTTGCATGGAGATTCTGTATCTCCATGCAAGGCTGTTACAGGCGATCATACACTAAATAAAAACATTTTAATTATAGTGTACATGAACAGGGGGTCTCCGGAGCTGAACCGCATTGGTTTCAGGTCCGAGGACCCCCTACTTCAGGAGATACAGGCACCGTTATGGGGTGCCGGTATCCCCTGCACTTTAAAGCTCCCGCGTCACGTGACCGGGACATTTAAATTCTGCAGAGGGAAACCGGCACCCAATAAAGGGGCCTGTATCTCCTGAAGTAGGGGGTCCTCGAGGCTGAAACCAATGCGGTTCAGCTCAGGAGACCCCCTGCACATCTACACTAGTATTAAAACACATAACAATAAATAATAATTCATTACCATAGCAGCTATGGTAATGAAGCTGCATTAATGTATATTTTAATAATAGTGTGCAGGAGCAGGGGGTCCCTTGAGCTGAACCGCATTGATTTCTGCCTCAGAGACCCCCTGCTTCCCGAGTTGCAGGCCCCGGTATGGGGCATCGGGTGCCAGTGTCGCCGCCATCTTATAGCGTCCAAGACACGACGTGGGCTCTATAAAGATGGTGGCGACACTGGCACCGATGCCCCAAACCGGGGCCTGTAACTCGGGAAGCAGGGGGTCCCTGAGGCAGAAATCAATGCGGTTCAGCTCAGGAGACCCCCTGCTCCTGCACAATATTATTCAAATTTACAATAATGCAACTTCATTACCTTAGCGGCAATCCGCTAAGGCAATGTAGGGGTTAAGGCACATTAGCATGTTTATTGGGGACAATTGCCCCCAATAAACATAGCAATATACAACACACATCCCCCCCGCCCCCTAACACATACAGTACTGTAATGGTCAAAAAAAACTTTTATCCACATATGGATAATAATGCATTTGCCCATCTTATACTATATTAGTGAAAGCACTGTATGCCTGCCTGCCTGCCTGCCTGCCTGCCTGGATGTCCGGTGTCCCTAGGGGAAATCTCATTGGTCCCTTGGGCCGCCCCCGCACACCTCTCATTGGCTTGAGGCGGAGTGACGGGCCAAAGGACACACAGGGACACACACACACAGGGACACACACACACAGGGACACACACACACAGGGACACACACACACAGGGACACACACAGGGACACACACACACAGGGACACACACAGGGACACACACAGGGACACACACACACAGGGACACACACACACACACACTAGGGGGGGGTGTACATTAGCAGCATGTATAACCCGGGGGGTGGGGCTCACATACCCGCCGGTCCCGGAGCCTCCGCCTCTTCCTCCCCGAACATCAGCCTCCACACCCGCGCGCACCTCCTCCTCTCCCCGTCTCTCCCTGTTTCCCGCGCTTTCAGCCCCCCCCCCCCCGGCGCCGCTACAGTCAGCGGGGGAGCGAGCGCCCGGGACACAGCGGGGGAGCGGCCACAACACGCTGCCTCCCGCCTCAGATCCACGTGGGAGCTTCCGGACGGGTGAGTGAGCGGCCTTCACCTTCCCTCACCCCCCTTCACCCAACCCTCACCCCCCTTCACCCCCCTTCACCCACCCCTCACCCCCCTTTACCTCCCCTCACCCACCCCTCACCCCCCTTCACCTCCCCTCACCTCCCCTCCCCCCCCTCCCACCGCTACACTCAGCGGGGGAGCGAGCGCCCGGGACACAGCGGGGGAGCGGCCACAACACGCTGCCTCCCGCCTCAGATCCACGTGGGAGCTTCCGGACGGGTGAGTGAGCGACCTTCACCTTCCCTCACCCCCCTTCACCCAACCCTCACCCCCCTTCACCTCCCCTCACCCACCCCTCACCCCCCTTCACCTCCCCTCACCCACCCCTCACCCCCCTTCACCTCCCCTCACCTCCCCTCCCCCCCCTCCCACCGCTACACTCAGCGGGGGAGCGAGCGCCCGGGATACAGCGGGGGAGCGGCCACAACAAGCTGCCTCCCGCCTCAGATCCACGTGGGAGCTTCCGGACGGGTGAGGGAGCTGCCGGACGGGTGAGTGAGCGGCCAGACGGGTGAGTGAGCGGCCGGACGGGTGAGGGAGCGGCCTTCACCTCCCCTCACCCACCCCTCACCTCCCCTCACCTCCCTCCACCCCCCCTTCACCTCCCCTTCACCTCCCCTCCACCTCTTCACCCCCCCTTCACCTCCCCTCCACCCCCCCCTTCACCTCTCCTCCACCCCCTCCCCTCCACCCCCCCCCCCCCTTCACCTCCCCTCCACCCCCCCTTCACCTCTCCTCCACCCCCCCCTTCACCCCGCTCCACCCCCCCCTTCACCTCCCCTCCACCCCCCCCTTCACCTCCCCTCCACCTCCCCCCCTTCGCACCACCTCCCCCCCTTCCCACCACCCCCCCTTCCCACCACCCCCCCACCCTTCCCACCACCTCCCCCCCTTCCCACCCCCCCCCTCCCCCTTCCCACCACCTCCCCCCCTTCCCACCACCCCCCTCCCCCTTCCCACCACCCCCCTCCCCCTTCCCACCACCCCCCCTCCCCCTTCCCACCACCTCCTCCCCCTTCTCACCACCTCCCCCCCCACCCCCCCTTCACCCCCCCCCCATCAACACCATCAGCACCCACACATCGCCACCTTTGCACCTCCCCCATCGGCACACCCACATCCCCACATCAGCACCAAACCCTCCCAAATCAGCACACCAATACAATCACCATCAGTACAGCTACAGCAGCACTACCACCGCACATGGGCCGCGGGGACCACTCCCCACCCAAATGCCACACCCACACCACAAACATCCCGGGCAACGCTTGGGGCTCTCAATAAATACAGTCAATATATATTACACTTACCTTTTACAGGCACCCACGATGAAGGTCGTCTTCATCCTCATCTTCATCCTGCCCATGCCCCCTCCGATGCTGCAAAACATACACAAGAATAAAAACATCCAATGTAATGTCCCCTAACCCCTTAACCACCATAGCGGTTATTAACCGCTACAGTCATTAAGGGGTTAACCCACCCTCACCCACCACTCGGGAGGCCAACATACCCTCCCCCACTAACACCCCATCCCGTGAGGCCTAACCACCCTCTCTCACCCAATACCCAGCCGGGAGGCCTACCCACATAACCTTGGGGCCAATACACCCTCCCCCCACCCCCAGTACCCACAAAAAAACAATACATTGCCCCACAATAAACATCATTCTATTTATTAAATACATAACCCAACCCCTGTGCCCCCCCATAAATTCATGATTTATTCTTTTACATACAGGGTTCATACCCCAGGCCCACGTGAGTCCCCAGTGGGCCTGACGGGTCACCTCACAGACCTACAGGTTACCAGCATCATGTTTCACACAGGGTCTGGAGGCCTGTTGGTGGGTCCCGCCAGGCACCATGGCCCACCAGGTGGTCTCCGCGGGTCACCGTGTGCCACAATTGGGTCCCCACGGTAGGCCAGCGGATGTCTGGGGGGCCCCGGGTCAGACCCACAGGTGTCTGAGGGGCCTCGGGTGGGTCCCACGGGGGTCTGGGGACCCACGGGTGGTCCCTACGGGTCCGCGGTGCCTCCACAGATGTGGGGCCACCACTTCTTCCCCGCAGGTGTCCCCCGTGGACACGCCAGCCTGTTACCCGTGAGAAGCCAAAGGAGACCTCAGGTTGTCTCCAGAGGTCTCTCGCAAACCAAAAGGAACCAACCCTGTATGTAAAAAAATAAACCGGGCCTATACATTAAATACATACATCCACCCCCCCCCAACACATACAGTACAATAATGTGCAAAATAACTATTATCCAGATATGGATAATAGATTATTTGCCCATTATGAAACACACAAAACATGCATAAATCAAAACATGAATTTTTAATCTTAAAATCACCGCATTGCATGTTAAAATAAATCCAGCAGCAATTGTAAATATAAACTAACAAACCAGCAGGTGCACAAATGTATATGAAATATCACACAATTGCATTGAGTGTGTACATGATGCAATTAATCTGTGCATCATGTAACACTATGCAAAATATGTAACAATAAAATACACTATGAACAATGTCCCCTAACCACCAATGCCATCATGAAAATCAAATAGAAACTAAGCAACATCAATACAATTAGCATCAATCAATTAATCCATTTCCTAAAACAATTACAATACAATACAAATCAATTATACAATTCCCTATTCAATTCCTAAATCAAACCATTGCCAAAAGAATTCTAATTGAAAGTAACCACCATCATTCTAATCTAACTACCAGAAAGAAGCCATTAAAAATAACCTTTAACTAAATACAATTTACATTATTCACACAAATGTCTAAATAAAGCTGATAAATACATTAGCCATACATGAAAAGAACATAAACATTAGCAAAACAATCAATTATTATCCCTGTATGTCTATCCATATAGATAGATATACATAACATACAGGGGCAATAATAGAGCATAAAAAACAATGCATTTACATAAAAAAATCCCATAGAATACACCCATTCAGTGTCCGTGAATGTATGTATATACATAGATACATTCACGGTATTATATGGGACTGAAAAAATAAAAGACATGAATCAAAAATCAAAAAAACCTGTAAATGTAAAAATAATAAACTTTTCTTTTGTTTACTCACCATTAGATGCCCACTCACCAAAAAAAAAAAGTTCCCACGCTCTGATTGGCTACCGTACCATGTGTCGCCGGCCATCTTTGTTTTGATGGGGTCATCTTAAAGGCAATTTAAATTCCTCCAATCTGATTGGCTGGCGTCATTGCCTTTAAATGACGTCATCATTTTTTTCCCCCGGCCAAATCACATGTTTTTCACTGCCCAATCAGGACCGTGGGAAACATTTGACCAAAATGTGACGTCATAGGCCTATAAAAGCCTATGTCGCCTCATTTTGAAGCCAGACGCCGAGGAGGGAACACCTCCCGTCCTAAGAAGGGCGTGGCAAAAGAAGATGGAAGAAGACAGAAGAAGACGGAGAAGACCCCAAAGAAGAAAAGAAGACCCCAAGACAGACGTTAAGGATTACAAACAGAAGAAAGAAGACACCGTTATGGCTGTAAGGGTTTTTTATTTTATGGTTACCTGTGAATTGGTTCCAGTGCTTCCGGGTCGCCTGGATTTCGGGGAGTGGGCATCTAATGGTGAGTAAACATAAGAAAAGTTTATTATTTTTACTTTTACAGGTTTTTTTGATTTTTGATTCATGTCTTTTATTTTTTCAGTCCCTTTTAATGACCGTGAATGTACCTATGGCGATACATACATTCACGGACACTGAATGGGTGTATTCTATGTGATTTTTGTATGTTAATGCATTGTTTTTTATGCTCTATTATTGCCCCTGTATGTTATGTATATCTATCTATATGTATAGACATACAGGGATAATAATTGATTGTTTTGCTAATGTTTATGTTCTTTTCATGTATGGCTAATGTATTTATCAGCTTTATTTTGTCATTGCTGTGAATAATGTAAATTGTATTTAGTTACAGGTTATTTTTAATGGCTTCTTTCTGGTAGTTAGATTAGAATGATGGTGGTTACTTTAAATTAGAATTCTTTTGGCAATTGTTTGGCTTTAGGAATTGAATAGGGAATTGTATAATTGATTTGTATTGTATTGTAATTGTTTTAGGAAATGGATTAATTGATTGATGCTAATTGTATTGATGTTGCATAGTTTCTATTTGATTTTCATGATGGCATTGCTGGTTAGGGGACATTGTTCATAGTGTATTTTATTGTTACATATATTTTGCATAGTGTTACATGATGCACAGATTAATTGCATTATGTACACACTCAATGCAATTGTGTGATATTTCATATACATTTGTGTAGCTGCTGGTTTGTTGGTTTATATTTACAATTGCTGCTGGATTTATTGTAACATACAATGTGGTGATTTTAAGATTAAAAATTCATGTTTTGATTTATGCATGTTTTGTGTGTTTCCTAATGGACAAATAATCTATTATCCATATCTGGATAATAGTTATTTTGAACATTATTGTACTGTATGTGTTGGGGGGGGGGGGGGGTGGATGTATGTATTTAATGTATAGGCCCGGTTTATTTTTTTTACATACAGGGTTGGTTCCTTTTCTTCTGCGAGAGACCTCTGGAGACCACCTGAAGTCTCCTCGGGCTTCTCACGGTAACAGGCTGGCGGGTCCCCGGGAAACACCTGCGGGGAAGAACCGGTGGCCACACATCTGTGGGGGCACCGCGGACCCGTAGGGACAATCCGTGGGAACCACCCGAGGCCCCTCAGACACCTGTGGGTCTGACCCGGGGCCCCAAGACATCCGCGGGCCTACCGTGGGGACCCAATTGTGGCCCACGGTGACCTGCGGAGACCACCTGGTGGGCCATGGCGCCTGGCGGGACCCACCAACAGGCCTCCAGACTCTGTGTGAAACATGATGCTGGTAACCTGTAGGTCTGTGAGGTAACCCGTCAGGCCCACTGGGGACTCACGTGGGCCTGGGGTATGAACCCTGTATGTAAAAGGATAAATCATGTATTTATGGGGGGGCACAGGGGGTGGGTTATGTATTTAATAAATAGAATGATGTTTATTGTGGGGCAGTGTGTTGTTTTTATTGTGGGTACTGGGGGTGGGGGGAGGGTGTATTGGCCCAAAGGGTATGTGGGTAGGCCTCCCTTGTGGGTAGTGGGTGAGGGTGGTTAGGCCTCACGGGGTGGGGGGTTAGTGGGGGAGGGTATGTAGGCCTCCTGAGTGGTGGGTGAGAGTGGGTTAACCCCTTAATGACTGTAGCGGTTAATAACCACTATGGTGATTAAGGGGTTAGGGGACATTACATTGGATGTTTTTATTCTTGTGTATGTTTTGCAGCATCGGAGGGGGCATGGGCAGGATGAAGATGAGGATGAAGACGACCTTCATCGTGGGTGCCTGTAAAAGGTAAGTGTAATATGTTTTTACTGTATTTATTGAATGTTATATGTATTTAAAATGGGCAAATGCATTATTATCCATATGTGGATAATAGTAATTTTGCCCATTACTGTATAGTATGTGTTAGGGGGGTGTATTTAGTTATAAATATTGTTGATTATTTTTGGAGGCACAACATTGATACCGCAGGCCCGCGGGTACCCCGGGACTCCCGCGGGGACCCCGTGACGGCCGCAGGGACCCCCGGACTCCCGCGGGGACCCCCGCACTCCACGGGGACCCCCGCTTGGTGAGCCGGGGACACCCACACGACCCCCGGGCTCCCTCGGGGACCCCCGCGGGATCAGCCGGGGACACCCACCGGTCTGTTGTATGGGTTTTGCGCATGCAAAAATGAAAGCAATAATTTTTTCTAAGTCCAGCTTTTTTTGCGTCTACCTCGAGCTTACGTGTTCTGATCAACGCAACTTTCGCGTATGCTAAGGTTGTGTTGCTTAGTGCATCCCGCTTTAGGGCAGAATTTAACGCAAACAGGGTTACGAACGAGCAAAGTTGGAAAAAATTCCTGAAAAAAGTCAGTTTTAGAGCGCAAAGTGCCTGGTTGCGTTGCTTAGTACATCGGGTTCAGCGCAATATCACGTTCTAAGAGCACTTTGCGCTCTAAAAGTGACTTAACAGAGCTTAGTGCATGACCCCCTAAGATTACTATAAAGTTTGAGTTCAAAGTGAGGTTTAAAATGTGTGTTTAAGATGTCCTCCTTCTGCTGAAACTCACACGCCCGAAGACGCCTCTGTCTGATCGCGTTGACCCAGCTGCTCCCACTCCTAAACGATACGTTGTTTTACGAATTAGGTTTTTTAGTTCTCCTAGTGGCCATTCTTTATCAGGAGTCATTTTATGCAAGCGTTTTGGACCATAATTCTTGCTCTGTCTCAAGCACTTTATAACGTGCGTTTTGAATATGGTAGAAAGTATTAAGTATTTTAATCAATATGGAAAACGAAAGGTAAATGTTGGTTACAAATTGTCTTAAAAATACATGAATTCTTTTATGACAGAACAAACTGCTGCCCATGCCTAGTTTTTTGTCCTGATCTAGGAATTTTTATATCAAGTTTTGTAAGTGGGGGGATTGATATATGGCTGTTCTGACACTAGAACAAACAGAAACCTTTTAAATGGAACTTGAAAGGGATGCCTTTGTGATCTGTACAATATGTATGTATGTATATCTTTATTGATATAGCTCCATCCAGTTACATAGCGCTTTACAATACACACGACATAATATTATAACACAGTGAGAATAAACGCTTCAGACATAAAACATTAGGAAAAAGAGTCCCTGCCATGAAGAGCTTACAATCTAACTGGTAAATGGGACAAACTTACAGAGACAGAAGGAGGGTGTTCTGGTAACTGCATCAGCAAGGGGCTAAGGTCAGTGCATATGAGATTTATAGTATAACCAGCAGCAGAGTTACCCATATGCTTCATTAAAGAGGTGTGTTTTAAGAAGGGTCCTAAAAGGTAGAGAGAGTGGGTGCCATTCGGATATTGAGAGGAATGGTATTCCAGAGGTGTGGGGCAGTCAATGAGAAAGGTTTTAGGCGTGAGAGGGCTTTAGATACAAAGGGGGTAGACAGAAGACATCCTTGTGCAGAACACAAGAGTCGAGCAGGTATAAAGCGAAAAATTAGACCTGAGATGTAAGGATGGGCAGAAGAGTGTATAGCCTTGAAAGAAAGCTAGTGGGTCAGCTAGTTAGCTGTGTGTAATAACCCTTGTCACATATATAAGTCATGTGCTCACAGGTGTGCCGTTCATGACAAATAGTATTTCGGGACAGATTGAGGGGAGATATTATACATTTGAGGAACCTTTGCGGAAGGTGAAAAGTGGGTCAGCTAGATAGCTGTATATTAACCCTTATCCCATATACAAGTTACACGTTCCCAGATGTGCCGTACATGGAAATGATCTTCTTCGCTAAACACCATTTTGTAAATATGCACTTGGTGAGGTCATTATACCACCACCAGTTCCAAAGAATATTTAAAAGATTATAAAACCATTCTTAAATTTAATCATCTACTTTAACATACTCAATGGCTCAAATTTTCATGAAAATTTTGTGATTTTTCTGCAGCATATGATGAAAAATAAAAGAGGTCCCTTTTTTGTGTGAACACAGTGTATACAGACTCATACAATGACCACAAATCACTCTCTCTATAGAGTTTCTTGGTATTCCTCACCATGAGGCTCTGATTGGACCGTGGGAGGGCAGGGAGCCAGCAGTGTTTAATACTCTTCAGCTGACTTCTCACCGCCTTCCTTTTCTGGTACCATGGACTTTAGACTGAGACCTTAAAGATGCAATCCCACATAGCTGGCCATAAAACAAACAAACTTCCTTAATGAATTGAACAGTCTATTTGGATTACCTAAACAAACTTAACCTTGTTTAAAGCAAATATTTGGGTGTTTTCATTTTAATTGAAATTACAAATGGCTTTTTTTGGAGCCTCTGAATGGAGTAGTGTATGTCAATCAGGTGTTTTCTTTACCTGTATTCCCCCCTCCCTGTTCTTGTCAGAAAGCCAATAATGTCAAGAATTGGGAGAAAGATGAAGTCTGGCTCTGCAAGCAAATACTGAACACAGAGTGACATACATAAGACAAAGGGGAGTAGTAAGAGAAAAGAAAACCCCTCCAAGTCTCCACTCACTAAACTATATCTACTGTAACTTATTTTACTAAAATACTAGTCAGAAAAAAGGCATCACTCCCCCAGCTTTAAAGCCATAAACATGTCACTAGCATTAGTTAACATTTGTCCTTGGAAGGAGTGCAACTTAAAAGCCACAAAGAGATAATATCTCGACAGTACCTTCCTGGTGATCCCTCCTAATCTCACACATGAAGAGGGTCACAGACAGCTTTCCCGGGGCCCAGGACTAGATTTTCCACTGGGGCCCTGCACCCAGTGCTGGTGGCCTTGTGAAGCCACACTCTATCTCTAACACTTCCTTCTCTCCCCGCCCTCTCATCCTCCCCTCCCTCTCTTACAGTCCCACCCTCTCCCACACCCTCACCTCTCTTTCCCTCACACCCCCACCCCTCTCTCTCCCTCATGCCCCCTCCTCTCACTCCCCCACCCCTTCTCCCACATCTCCCAACTCCTTCACCTCCACCCCTCTCCCACACCCCTCTCCCCAACATCCCCATTTCTCACGCTCTCCCACACCCCCTGCTCTTCCTCTCTCTCTCACACACCTCACTTCTCCCCCACTCCCACCTCTCCCTCTCTCTCCCACACCCCCACCTCACTGTCTCGCTCCAACACCTCCTTCTCTCCCACACCCCTACCCCCCTCTCTCTCCCATACCCCCACCTCCCTCTCTCTATCCCACAACCCCACCTCTCCCACACCTTCCCCTCTCTCTCTCTCTCCAACATCCCCACCTCTCCCTCTCTCTTTCCCACAGCCCACCTCTTCCTCTCTCTACACATCCCATCTCTTCATTTCCTTCTCCCACACCTCCACCGCTCCCGCACACCCACCTCTCCCTCTCCCACACCTCTCTCCCCCACCTCAACCTCTTTCTCCCATACCCCCACCTCCCTCTCTATCTCCCACACCCCCACCTATCTCTCTCCCACACCTCCACCTTTCTCTTTCCCACTCCCTCCTCTCTCTCTCTCCCATAACCCCACCTATCCATCTCTCTCCCAGACCCCCACCTATCTCTCTCTCCCACCCTCACATTTCTCTCTCCCACACTCCCACCTCTCCCTCTCTCCCACACCCCCACCTTTCTCTCTCCCACACTCAATAACCCTCCCAACTCCAATACACATACCCCTACCCCAAAACACATACCCCCTACACAATATGTATAACTACCTCCTCCAATACACATAACCTACTCCTCCCCTAATATACATAACCCCCCAATACACATAACCTACCCCTCCCCTAATATACATGTAACGGGTATTCCCTCTATCCCAATCACAGATACCGTGTGTGTGGGTGGAAACCTATGTGTTACCAGGTGTGGTGCAGTATACCTGTCAGGCTCACAGGAGGTCTGAGCCTCCACTAGTGAGAGCCTGGGGTGAATACTCTGGAACGTTCTCGGTTTCAGCGCCTCCACCTGTGTAGGGTTCTAGGGATGTAGAAGGTTGCCTACACAGGACCCGCATATACAATAACCACATACACAGGAATTTATATAACCACTTTATATATGCAGGCAATAACACACACTTATAACATTCCCCATTGGGAGTAACTCCACAGTCACCGTGTATCCCCACACTGTGTCCACAGCCCAACCCCTTTGTCCCGTGGTCAGCACTGCCACTATGTGTAGTTGTGATATGTTAGGATACGTTGGTGCACATAGGAAGATACCTGCCGAGCGCTCCTGCACTCGGGCCTGCAAGCAACTTCGAAAAGGATCTGCCGCTTGGTGATCCCGTCTGATCCGATGTTGCCTCGCACGGGGCTCACCAGGGGCGATCCCACCCTGGAGATAGTCTCTGTCTCTTTCTCTGGGGCTACAGACTTGAGCCCATGTCTCTTCTCGGGGAGCGCAGCGTCCGCTGTGTCCCTATCTATCACTGGCACTAATGTGACAAAGTCCCTAACCTAGGGCCTGTCCCTATAGCACCACAAGCTGGGGGAGTTCAGGACCTATCTGGGGCCTAGGGGGTTACTTGCCTAAAGCAGTGGGTCACTGACCCCTGCACTCACCTCCTTCCCCTAGCTCTTCCCGGTCCTGACTGCTAACTAATACTCCCAGCACCTGCAGCAACCCACTGCACTAACTGTACCTGCAGCAACGCACTGCAACCAACGCACTGCAACCTGCTTGGTACCTGAGGCAAACGGCTGCACACACACTATGCCTTCTTGTCAGCACTCACAGCACTGACAGCCTTGACACTGACAAGGCTGCACCTCACACGCACCTAAGGGCAGGGTCCCTAACCTAGGGGCCTTCCCTATGAACTTACCCACTAACCTAGTGGGGAGTGGGGCCTACCTGGGGCCTGGGGTTTCTCTGGCCTAGTACAGCAGAGCCCTGCTCTGTGTACACTACCTTCCCCAATCTCTTCCTGGATCCAACTGACAAAAACTCTGTCTGCACACAACATTGTTGCAACTCTGCAGCATGAGAATCTGCCAGCTCTATTGGCTTCAATGCTGCCTGTGACCAGGGTGAAAGTGCAGTCCCCAGAGGCTGCTGGGAATTGTAGTCCTTGGCACAGCTCTTTCCTATGGGGGCCGCGTGCACGATCTTTACTGCGCATGTGCGACGCTGTAATGGCCGCTGCTACGCTTAACTGCGCCTGCGCAACCTCCCAGAGCTCCGGCACATTGGCGATGGCCACCGCTACCCTGGCCAACCTCTGCGCATTGCACGAACCTCGCGCCGCAACCAAGATGGCGGTGCCCACCGGGAGAAGTCGCCGTCCCCTTCCCCCACTGCCACAGGAGTAAGGCAGGGGGCAAAGGAAGATCAGGGGAACCGGGGGTGACCCCCTTACATACATAACCCCCAAATACACATAATAATCCCCCAATACACATCATGAACCCACGCTTCCCCAATACTCAGAGAGAATGAATGAAATTAATGTATTAAATAAATGAAAACAATTTAGGGGGGGAAAAAGCTTGGTTTGCCTCTTTAAGAATGTTATCAGCCATACTTTATTTATATATGTATTTAACATTGAATTAGATAACTTTGGGTTTTCCCTTATCTGCAATAGTACACATACAGTGGTGTATTTTGTCGGGTCATCTGCCTGAGCCATTTCAGGGTATTGTGTCTCTCATTGCAACCATTCATTAAAACACAAACCAACCACTGATTTGTATAAGTTGTCTATTCGAGTCCCCAATTGGGCTAGTACAAAGGCATTCCATTTGGTTCTCATTACAACAATCCAGCACATAACCAGTGAAAAGAAATTCATAACTCCCATTTGAGTACCGGCTGACTTCAGATCACCAGCTTTCTTCTTAGGTCAGCTAATCTGAATACCAACTTCCCCCAGCAAAACAATACTAAATGTTTTCCCTGTACCTGCAGCAACTTTCTCCCTACTGTATGTTACAGCAACCGCCTCATCCAGCAACTTGCAGGTTCCCTGAATCCCCTCATACTTTTTTTATACTCGAGGGTGGCTAGCTAATAGACCCACGGTGCTTCAATTAGCTTTACATTTTCAGGAGTTAAATCAAAGAAAATTCACCTTAATTCATACCCAGGCTTACACACTTGCTATCAATCATTCTCTTATAGCCAAACTCCTTAACTCTGTCACAATAAGAAGCCCAAAAAGACCATTAGCTCAAAATTTTCTGAAAATGTACTGCAGACAAGAGCACAGAGCACTACATCCTCTGAGGGGTGGCCTGTCAGGAACCATACTGCCTTCCTAAAGGAACTCTTCGTGAAGATATATAATTTAAAAGCATCCAAAGAGACTGTGCATGGACAGGAAATGTTTGTCTAGAGCAAAAGAGGGTCAGGGAGGGCTTTGCCCACCAGTGCTGGCCAACATCACTACTGGAATGAGTGGGATGTAATAAAACTTGGGAGAAGGAACTACTGAGCAAAGGCAAGCATGAAAGGGAGCATGGTGAACTATGGAAGAATAGAACAACATAGTGAAAAAAGACTACATACAATCCCAGCGTCAAGAGCACAGAATGTAGAAAAACGTCTTTAGATGAGCAGGTATTCCAGTATGAGTAATCTGTGGACAAATCCACATTGTTTATACAAACTGCATTAGTTTATTTCTGAAGTGTGCTACAGTATTTGGGAAAACCAAGGATATTAAAGGAAGTGTCCATCTGAAATTGATTATCCTGCTGTAGCAGGGCAGGCAGAAGGCCTGGCTTGGAGTCACTACTCCTCCACACAACATATAAAGGCCTGCCATATCTTTTATATGGAAATCATCTGTTTTTTTGATAACCAATAATTTATACTGCAATCTGTGCTTTTCAATAGAAAACTCACACAACGTTTTTAATTGTATTATTTAATACAGTACGACTCAGTAATACATAAGTACTACATTATACTAATATACAACATCAATCTCAATATTTACCTATTAGAATAACATCATTGCTTTTTGAACTTGCATTGCATTTTTTTTTATATATCACCAGCCATGTACACAATGCTTTTACTGAGATATTATACAAGGCATAATACAATATGGGAGATAATAAACACTTGCTCTATACTGAGAGTGGTGCAACCCAAGGATAGTATTATCCAGATGGAGACGAACGCTGCCTCAATCATGTTTTGTTTTACGATCCTTTGGAAATCAGGAGGACACATCACGTGCACCTACAGGATGCAACTTCCTCCCTCGGAGTAACATGGTACATGTATTCTTTCCAACATTTATCTCATGAATTGCATGAATATTGAGGCTACGATTGGCAGTAAAACATCATTCAAAGGACTGTGATAATATGTGCAACACAACATTGCCAATATGAGCACTACACTGAGCACTACACTGCATGGGAGTAATAGCTTCTCAGTTCTGTTCTACTGAAAGCTATTGTGATTGTGGGGATTCTGAAAAGGTTCAAATGAGCCTCTACCATCAATCAAGTTTGCAGCATTGTGTGAGCAGAGAGTCAGTGACACATCAATTGCTATTATGAGCGCAACACTGCATGGAAGTAATAGCTTCTAAGTTCTGTTCTACTGAAAGCTATTAAAATTGCTGGGATTCTCAAAGGTTGAAATGTGCCTACACCTTCAATCAAGTTTTCAGCATATTTTAAGCAGAGTCAGTGATCAATCGTAATTTGCTATTTATACAGGCATACTTAGCCAATAAGCGTGAATCAGTGCTGCTATATTAAGTGCTACACTTTGGAGTATTAGCCCTTGCGTTTTTTCTATTGAAAGACATTCAAATTGACTGCACCAAAAGTGTGTTGTATATCTACATCTTCACATTAATTCAATTATCAGTAGATTTCTAGAATTAAATACAGATATATGATGCTGTTATAATGAGCGCTACAATGGATTAAAGTACTAGCTTTTGTGATTTTTTCTACTAAAAAGCTGCTCTAATTGACTGGATCCTAAATAAAGGAAAGGAATCGGTTTATATCAGCAATCCAAAAAAACACTGTAGGATAAGTAAGGCCGTGATTACACGCAAAATATTGCAGCAGGATAATGTCAATCGATGTAATTTAGTGTTGCCACAAAAATGTTACATCTTACTCGGAAATTTGCTTCTGTGATTCTTCAGTTAAAAGGCGTTCTAGCTAATTGTATCCAAGAAAATGATGCATGTTTACTAGAACCAAATAATGCTATACTTCCATTACCTACAAACATTATCAATGGACACTAGAAGGATATATATATACATATATGTTTTTACATAAAACAAAGTTAATAAAGCCACTATGATACTTTCAAATGAACTCTATGGGGGCTATGCACTAAGCTCCGTTAAGTCACTTTTCGACCGCAAAGTGCTCTTCGATCGTGATTTTTTGCTCAACCCGATGCACTAAGCAACGCAAACAGGCACTTTGCAATCTAAAAATTACTTTTTTTTGGAATTTTTTCTAAGTCCAACTTTGCTCGTTCGCAACCCTGTTTGCTTTAAATTCTGCCCTTAAGCGGGATGCACTAAACAACGCAACCTTAGCAAACGTGAAAGTTGCGTTGATCAGAACACGCAAGGTCAGAGTAGACGCAAAGAAATCTGGACTTAGAAAAAATTCTTGCTTTTTATTTTTGCATGCGCAAAACCCATACAGCAGGCCGGCGGGTGTCCCCGGCTGACCCCGCGGGGGTTCCCGAGGGAGCCCGAGGGTCGCGAGGGTGTCCCCGGCTGACCCCGTGGGTGTCCGGGGGTCCCCGGCTCACCAAACGGGGGTCCCCGCAGGAGTGCAGGGGTCCCTGCGGGAGTCCGTGGGTCCCCGCGGCTGTCCCGGGGTCCCCGCAAGAGTGCGGTACCAATATTGCAACTCCAAAAATAATAAAAAATAAAAATAGAGCCAATCAGAGATGGGATGGAGTTCCCACGCTCTGATTGGCTACTGTACCATGTGAGACCGGCCATGTTTCTTTTAATGACGTCATCTTAAAGGCAATTGAAGCAAAGCCATTCTGATTGGCTGTGCTTTCATTACCTTTAAATGACGTCATCATTTTTTTTTTGCTCGGCCAAATCACATGTTTTTCACGGCCCAATCAGGACCATGGGAAACATTTGACCAAAATGTGACGTCATAGGCCTATAAAAGCCTATGTCGCCTCATTTTGAAGCTAGTCGCCGAGGAGGGAACATCTCCCCTCCTAAGAAGAGAAGAAGGGCGTGGCGTGAGAAGACGGAAGAAGACGGAAGAAGACCCCAAAAGACCCCAAAGAAGAAAGAAGACACAGACGTGGATTTGTTATGGTTTTTTATTTTATGGCTTACCTGTGGATTGGTTCCTGTGCTTCCGGGTCGCTTGGATTTCGGTGAGTGGACATCTAATGGTGAGTAAACAAAAGAAAAGTAAATTCTTTTAACTTTTACAGGTTTTTTTGATTTTTGATTAATGTCTTTTATTTTTTCAGTCCCATTTAATTCCCGTTAATGTATCTATGTATATACATACATTCACGGACACTGAATGGGTGTATTGTATGTGAATTTTGTATGTAAATGCTTTGTATTTTATGCTCTATTATTGCCCTGTATGTTATGTTTATCTATCTGTATGGATAGACATACAGGGATAATAATTGATTGTTTGGCTCATGTTTAGGTTCTTTTCATGTATGGATAATGTATTTAGCATCTTTATTTTGTAATTGTTGTGAATAATGTAATTTGTATTTAGGTAATGGCTTCTTTATGGTACTTAGATTAGAATGATGGTGGTTACTTTAAATAAGAATTGTTTTGGCAATGGTTTGGATTTAGCAATTGAATAGGGAATTGTATAATTGATTTGTATTGCATTGTAATTGTTTGAGGAAATGGATTAATCGATTGATGCTAATTGTATTGATGTTGCTTACTTTCTATTTGATTTTCATGATGGCATTGGTGGTTAGGGGACATTGTTCATAGTGTATTTTATTGTTACATATATTTTGCATAGTGTTACATGATGCACAGATTAATTGCATCATGTACACACTCAATGCAATTGTGTGACATTTCATAGATATTTGTGGAGCTGCATTTTTGTTGGTTTATATTTACAATGGCTGCTGGGTGTATTTAAACATGCAATATGGTGATTTTAAGATTAAAAATTCATGTTTTGATTTATGCATGTTTTATGTGTTTAATAATGGGCAAATAATCTATTATCCATATCTGGATAATAGTTATTTGGCACATTATTGTACTGTATGTGTTTGGGGGGGGGGGGATGTATGTATTGAATGTATAGGTCAGGTTTATTTATTTAACATTAAGGGTTGGTTCCTTGGTTCTGCGTGAGACCTCTGGATACCACCTGCGGTATCCTCAGGTATCTCACGGGTATCAGGCTGCGTGGGTCCACGGGTGACACCTGCGGGGAAGAACCGGTGGCCTCACATCTGTGGGGGCACCGCGGACCCGTAGTCTGCAGGGAAGAACCAGTGGCCTCACATCCGTGGGGTAACCGCGGACCCATAGTGTGCGGGGAAGAACTGGTGGTTCCACATCTGTGGGGGCACCGCGGACCCATAGTGAGCACTCGTGGGTCCCCAGACCCCGGTGAGAACCACCCGAAGCCCCTCAGACACCTGTGGGTCTGACCTTGGGCTCCCAGACATCCGCGGGCCTACCGTGGGGACCCAATTGTGGCTCACGGTGACCCACGGAGACCACCTGGGGGCCATGGCGCTTTGCAGGACCCACCAACAGGCCTCCAGAACCTGTATGAAACAAGTTGCTGGTACCCTGTAGGTCTGTCAGGTGACCCACGAGGCCCGCCGGGGACTCGTGTGGGGCTGGGGTATGAACCCTGTAAATGATAAATCATGTATTTATAGGGGGGCACAGGGGGTGGGTAATGTATTTAATAAATAGAATGATGTTTATTGTGGGCCAGTGTATTGTTTTAATTGTGGGTACTGGGGGTGGGGGGAGGGGGTATTGGCTCCAAGGGTATGTGGGTAGGCCTCCCTTGTGGGTAGTGGGTGAGGGTGGTTAGGCCTCACGGGGTGGGGGGTTAGTGGAGGAGGGTATGTAGGCCTCCCGAGTGGTGGGTGAGGGTGGGTTAACCCCTTAATGACTGTAGCAGTTACTAACCGCTATGGTGATTAAGGGGTTAGGGGACATTACATTGGATGTTTTTATTCTTGTTCTGTTTTGCAGCAGCGGATGGGGCATGGGCAGGATGAAGATGAGGATGGCCTTCATCGTGGCAGCCGGACATGGGTGAGTGCTATATGTATTTTATGTATTTATTGTTCTTAATGTATTTAAAATGGGTACATTCCATTTGTGGATAATAGTAATTGTGCCCATTACTATACTGTATGTGCATATATGTGTATATTAGGGGGGTATAGGGGTTGTTGGGGTAATATATATATATATATATATATTTATTTAGTGTGGGGCTGTTGTGTGTGTGTTTTCTTTGTATTGTGGGTAGTGGGGGTGGGTGAAGGGGGTATATGGCCCCAACGGTGGTTTGTTTAGGGCTTGCGGATGGGTAGCGCAAGGGCTTAACCCCTTCATGACCATAGCGGTATTAATTGCTACGGTCATGAAGGGGTTAAGTGCACCCGCAACCCACCCCCCCCCCCGCAAGCCCTAAACAAACAACAAGGGCCAAATTCACCCACCCCCGCTACCCACAATAAACCTGTCACGGCTGGTTAACCCCTTCATTGCCTTAGCGGTTAGCCGATAAGGTAATGAAGTGGGCTTTACATGCATTTTTCCTGCCTCGGATGCATGCCGGGGGGGGTCCGGTGCTGGTATTAATGGTATCAGCTCCGGAGACCCCCGGCATCAATCACAGCCAGGAAAAAGGCCTGAATTTTTTCTAAGTGCCGATCCACCGCTCATCAGCAGCCATTCACCATCAACTTGCCTACTTTTTGTGGCGTGCTGGATTCGGTAAAAAAACGCCATTCTAGAGTGACGAATAGCGGCGCAAAGCTACTCGCCACTACTAGAATTGAGCGTGGCGGAAAAAAATGCCTAGTTGAGGCGAAAAGTGCCTTTTCGCCTAGCCGATGGCGGAAAAAAAAACCCGCCAAACACATTGGTGTTTTTTTTGCTTCTTGCCACGTTTTCGCCCCTTACTGAATAGGGGTAGGCATTTTTGGCGTGAAACGGGAGTTAAGTGCATTTCCGCCGCTTACTACATGACTCTCATAGTCTCCAATTAGGAAGCAGCTAGTACCTGTTAATCCATCTACACACACACTTCCTAAATTGACATATTATTATCCTCGTTTAAAATATCTACCACAATTAATGGCTGTCTTAACTGATCAAAACTGCCATTAAGCATATCACAGTGTAAATAACACGAATAAATGTATCATTATTGGAAAGAGTGCACCCACTTAAGGACATACCAACATAAAGAAAATCCCTTATGTCCAAGGCATAATACAAGGAAGAATAATACAAGGACATAAAAGCATTGGCTTAAAGTAACCACAGAATAAATTCATGGGTTTCAGTGATTTTGAGCAGTGTTTACGAGGGCTGGCAAACCTCAGGCACAATTTGTAAACCAAACAGCATTCAAATACAGCTACAGTACGTCACCCTATGAAGCAATATTTGTGTTGGATTTTAAGCAATCAATAATTTAGGCCATTACCAAGGAGTAATGCTTAGTAAATAGCAGCAGTCCTGTACTACCTATCAGAAACAAAAGAATACAGTAGATGGAATTACCAGAAAAATCATGATAGTAACTGATGGTGTTAGACACAAAAGAGGGATGTTTTCTCTAAAAATAAATACATATATTATTTAAGCCTTTAGATCAGAGGTCTCAAACATGGCAGCTTTTATGGATATCCCTGCTTCACCACCGGTGGCTCGACTGAGCCACTGACTGAGCCACCTGTGCTGAACCAGGCTTATCCATAAAACCAGGCCTGTTGGTGGCCCTTGATGAGTGTGTTTGAGACCACTCCTTTAGATTATCACTCTCTGTTTACATAGTGTAATATAATACTAACTAACAGTATGAAACATTAGTCATTCAGTCATTTGTTTTTTAGTCAATTAAAATAATGTACAATAAAATATATTTTGATACCAAATTAAAGTGCAGAAAAAGTAGCACTCGTCCCTAAAAATAGGTTATACCATGCAATAATAATCAAAGCTTATAGATTCTTGCTGATAAACTTTAATCAGAAATAAAGACCATTAGTATATTGAATGCTTTTTAACACAGTTTAGTGTGCCACCTACAATCCAGACGCGTCAGGCATCACAATACCTTTGAAAAAAATGGGATTATCAACTTGGTTGTCAAATAGGATAAATATATGGTTTAAACACAACAGACAAAATGGATATTCTGCATTGAAAGTAATTAAAAAAAAAGTCCCTCAAAAAGATCCTTGCATACACACCTTGTACCACTGTACATTCCAACCTCCCACAGGACTAGTGTAGAAAATAGACAACTGTATAAGCCAATATTTAGAGGATAAAACCTTGGACAATCCTATAGTTGGTGTTTGGACAGGGTTAGTGGACATAAGTGGTTACAAATTTTGGAAAGCTCAAATAAAGCAAAACCTGACCAGTAGGGGAGGGGTGACATGACCTTTGATCCAAGGGTGCTCTGGAGGCGAAGAGAGGGAGGGCGGAGGAAAATTTGGATGGATTGGTCAGGTTATTTAAGAGGCATTATGCCTCATGCCTACCACTTTCCCTTCATTCACACCTCCAAGAAGGTTGTGGGGAACTTCTGACTCAGAGCTGGTTGGCAGTGGAGGAGAAAGCAAGAGTAGCTTCCTTACCATGGGCTGGTTTGTGAGCAATGCATGGCTCCATGAGCCAGTGACGAAAGGGCAGTGGCCCAGGAAGGCAAGAGCTAACTGTAGTTGGGGTTATAGACATACAAAAGCATTAACATAGATATATTGGCATAACTTTTGGAGGGGTACCTCTAGTTTCAGATCCCATGCAAGTTCTGGCTGGCTGAATTATTATTCATGCAGCAATTGAATTTGAGGGATCTTCAGTGAAGTTGGAAAAGCTGAAGGCATTTACAGAGGACATATTGTATATCACATTTGTTATGCTTTAGGAGCACTTTGTTATGCTTTGCAAATAACACAGACAGGCTGCGGCCATAGAGCGCGGCACGAACAAATTCATTATGTGCATAAGTCTGGCCATACTATGCACCAATGGTGTGGCAGGATTTGGAGGCGACAAATCCATTAGATTTTTCACATGACGGCCGCATCACGTGAGCCGTTGAACTATTGAGGGCGAACCTCATATGTCCAGCCTGGTGGCATCACGGCCACACCTCTCCGTCGCATGTGGCAACGGAGGACACACATTGCTCAGCGACACCCGCACAAATCAATTTGCAGGACTTGCACTATGTCCGCAGCCTAAGAGAGTTCAGACTGTTTGTGGCAGGACGGCCTGTAGCCGAGGTCAGGGAACAGTCCACACGTGTAGTTTCAGGATAATGAAAATGTTCAATGGCTTTATTTCTCCACAGTAACATAACATGCGTGTACACTGTCCCTTTTAACAAAATAAATCCTGCTCCATGATGGGAGAAAAACTGACTAACACAGCAGACCTATCTAGCAGGCTGGCTGGCTAAACCATAACAAAACCTTCAGAGTCTTTTAAGCAGTCATGAAAGCAAATGAAACAAATCTTACTTTGGCTGCAGTAAGTAGTGTTGTATCCTTCTGGCTAGCAGCTCATCTATCCATGTGCTCTTGTCTGACATAGGCAGCTACTGCTGGTAACAAGATCCTTTTCTACCTTTCTGGCTCTCAGGTGTCAGCTTACTTCCTGACTACCTAAGTTAACCCCTATGAGTGCAGGATGAAGCACTCATACATATGTCTCCCAGGCGTAACTGATAGGAGTTGACTTCACTCTGTCACACTGTTACTGCTCAAAGTGCAGCTGCTAACAGATCAGCCCCTATCTCTGCTGCTTCAATCCACTTCCAACTTGTCATGTTTTTACAATGTTATACACTGAAAGGTACAGGAGCAAGAAAGAACACACTGCTCATAAATTAATGTATAGATGTAGAGATCGACGCTCATATACGTGTTTGGACTCACAAACTGTATTTTTTGGCATGAAAATAGATTGGAACATTCATAAAACTTTCCAACATTTGTGCAATAAGAAGTCAAGGGGGGGCATAAACATGGGACCTAGCGGTCAGTCAGCATGACTACCGCAAATATGGTTCCCCCGCTCACCCCACTTAACATATGCACTTGTTTCTCCGTACTCTCCGAAACTGACCAAACGGTATATTTTCTAGCCACTTCGGGTGGTGGCAACTGGTGGTCATTAAAAAGTTATTAGCGTCCGTTGGCTTAAAAAATGTTTTTGTTTTTATTTCTACATTTTCTATGTATATAGTGAGGTCTAGGTAGTTGATGTTTACCTTGCTTTGCTCAGATGTGAACTCGAGATTGATACTGTTTTGGTTGATGTGGTTAATGAAGTCCCTCAGTTTTAAATCATCCCCCTTCCATATAAACAGTACGTCGTCTATATAGCGATGCCATGAGACCAGGTTTGCGCTGAAGGGATTATTGGACCAAATATTGGCTTCCTCCCAGTCCGCTAGAAAGATATTTGCGTAACTGGGCGCAAACCTGGTCCCCATCGCGGTTCCGCACATCTGAAGGTAGAACAGACCATTAAACCAAAAAACATTGTGCGTTAAAATGAAATTAATACTGTCGATAATGAAACTGCGCTATTCTTCTGGAATGCTAATTCACATTGGCCCGTGTGAGTGTTAGATCATACCATTTTATTTTAGTGGTTTATTAATACCCCATCCTCCCCCCCATTTGACACCTCTATATACATATGCCTTAACCCTATCCTCTCTTTTGTCTTTATGAGAGGAAATCCCCCTGGAGTGGAAACACTGAACCACGAAGCAATAAGGACATACATCAAGAAGAAGAACTCACATCGCGGAGAGAAAAGGATCATTGCAAGATCACGGGATCCCCAAAGAAACCTTGATGTGACTGAGCTTACACAAGGCCGTTTAAGTTATATATTACCATTTTTACCTTCTCACCCACATATACACATTTATGTATATTCACCCTTTCAATTGGACATCAGCCACCTGAGCCATTACGTTCGCTCAGGGTATAACCGCTCTATTTTAAGTGTTAATTACTAGACTCATTGCACTGCCTGTTTCCCACAACTGTGCTCCCCCATCCTTTCTGTATTCATAAATTAATGTGCCTGTTTATTGGGGTTTCTGGTTACACGGAAAGGTCCAGGAATCGAAGGTCATATAGGTCATGTATTTTTATTATCTTCTTTCTATGTATAGGATGCTTTTTCTGTGATGAAAGAGAATTTGCTACTGAAACCACCATCATCTGTGGTGAATAAAAACCATATTGTCAATGCAACAAACAATACTCACTGTACTGTATCATGAAAAACTATCACTTTCACACATGGCTTCTCCATTTTGGCTTTATTTTTGTTAAATAAATCATGACACGGTGTAATATGTCATGTGTTGCTGTTTATCTGAGGTTGTATTTACCTAATTTTAAGACCTGCTAAGGAGCAGAGGATTGTTATTATGTCCTGATATGTAAAACCATAGAATTCAAAGTTGGTGTAATTTCTTTTTCGCACAACTGTGTATATCTATGTAGCACCTGTTCCCCCCTGCCACGAAAAATCGAGCCACTACATGGTTGTTTCCCCGGTACTGTAGCTCACCTGCTTGGTTCAGGAGGTCTGAGTTGCTCCACGGTTGGTGTTTCGGAGCAGCAACAGGGCAGGCTTTCTCCATCTTTTCCAGTGCAGCGCCTCCATCTCATAAGGATCCTGCTGAATGCAGGATGTCCCCACAAGCAATACTCCATCCCAATAATCACACACCATAGTTGGATCATAGTTGTAAGGTTTATTGCATAGCAGCATGGCACATCTCCATCCCTGGAACAGACCCCAGGGGCTTGAGGCCCCAAGAGCCCTTCCCAATATTCTTTACCCTCTGGTAGGGAAAAGGGTATCACACTGTATCATAACCATCAACACCCTCAATTTTGTGAAGTGTCAGCTTTTATACCTGGGTGGAAGGGCTTGTAACCCCACCCCATAACAGGTCAGGTCCAGGTACTGACAGGCATCACACTATATACATGTGACCCAGTCAGTACCCTCCCCAGGCTAGAGCCAGGGGCACTTGACAACATCCTCCTTTTGGTGAAAATCCTCATCACGACCCCGCATGAGGAGCATAATTATGCACCAACAATAATTGTGCCGGTCCACAGAATTATAAAACACATACAATACATTACAATACAATGTTGGCATAACTGGTTCCTCTTAACCAAGACAACCTTTCGCCCAGTTGCAATACAATTCCTGCTATAAATACCTCCCGACTCAAAATGCAGTATATCCCTGCTGTATCTCCCTTTACAAATTGCAGTACCGCCCTGCCGTATCAATAGTAGTGATCAGAGTCACCTAATATAGCTGTCGTATTATATTTAGGAGCCATATATTCGATCACTGCCGTCCTTACCCACTCATCCCTATGAGCTTCTGCAGTTCTCATGAGCTCTTCGGGGAGATCAGGGTAATCATACCAATGAGAACGCCTAAAACGCTGAACTAGGACTCTCTCTGCACGGCTACGCGTCATAAGATTTAGCGCACACGCCCTGCCCGGCAATACCCAGAATAGTGGTCATCCCAGAGGGAAGCATAGAAATCATCCTTCTTCTCTGGTTGACCAAGTAGTCCCTGATCCATACATTGATTATGTATCCTCATTATCTCCGCCTCCTGCTCTGGAGTAAATTTACTATTCTCCCAGCAGTGATTTACCTGATCTTCCCCCTCCAAGACAAAGCACTTCCTGTTTAAATGTGGTACATAACCCCTGAACATAGGATCCCACACCTGTACACATCATTAGCTTCGTCAGAAACATACATATTATATAATTTTCCAACATTACATTCTGGTGCTACGGGCATGGTAGATGATCGTGGCCGAGGGGACAGGGGACGATGCTTGTTATCTAGGGAGGGATCTCTGGGCAGGTGGCAGGGATGGTAGAATGGTGTCACGGATGCTCACTGCAACCTGGACTGAACCGCGGGCCCGAGGTGGGGAATATATATAACCACCGCCCTAAGCCTTGGGGGTGGGTCTGGATTGCAGGGTCGTGAAAGTAGCCAGGTCAGGATAGGAGAGTGGAGAGGATACCGGGTACTTGCCTATGGTCCAGGATTGGAGAGCGCAGAATGGTTGAGATCCGTAAACTGTAGTGGAGAATTGGAGAGCGTAGAGTAGTAGATGTCCGTAAAGTCAGTTAGTGGAGTAGAGAGCGTAGAAGTCCGTTAGCCAAGCCAAGGTTCAGGGGAACAAGAAGAGACAGGTCAGGTACAAGCAGGGTCACAACAGGTATTCGGAATAACATAGACAGGTAGTCAGGCTGCATGTGAGCGCGGTGCATTGGAAGATTTATGCTCAGCAACGACCAGAGGGTGACTGAAGCATATATACCGAAGCGAACCAATCAGGGAGAACAGGGAGGAGTGGCTCAGATATAGGTAGACCTGTGATAGGCTGAGGCAGGGTGAACCTAAGGTGTAGCCACCCTGAGATTAGTCCAGGCATTCATATAGGATGTTTGTCTCTTTAAGAGACGTGCATGCCCGCTGCGCGTGTGCACGCGATGGGAGTGCCGTCGCACGCCCCCGGAAGGCGGGGGCGATGCCCTGCCGGGAGGGGAGCCAACGGAGGAGCGGAGGATGCGGCTGCGCGGACCGCCATGGTAAGGAGGCGCGGGTGAGTGGGGGAACGTAGGGACCAGACACGCGGTCCTGACAAACGGGCAGTAGGGGATTGGTCTGGCACCTCCTTCTTTATGACTTCATCAGCCACCTCCGTTCCTGGAGCAAGAACAGTGTCCTGAACCCCATCTTGGTTAGAAGAAAGATATGCCGGTTCAAGCGGATCACATTCCGCTAGATAACATGCACAGCTTGAACGAATAAAAACGTTCAATTTTCCACACCCAGTGGCTTTGGGTGTTGGATAGTTTGGCTCTTGGCCTTTCAGGACCCAAGGCTCGGGGACCATGGCTTCAGTACTGGCCTTAACCAGCAATTGGTCTCGCTCCTGCTCCCGGCACCGCAAAACCACAAATTGCACTGCAGAGGTACTCACTGGAGCCGGAGGGTCACTCGTGAGATCCCGATGAACGAGGACATTAATGGGAATAGCCCAACCGGCAGCGCCGGCGGAGTTGTAGAAACAGCAAAAGTACTGGCCAATATTCTGATCGGGGATGCCTCTGCCTTTGCGGAGCTGAAGCACGCTGATGGGCCCACTTGCGTCATAGATATTCATCCACACGCTCCTCAGTGGCAGCCACATAGGCTTCCGCATGGACTCGGGCCTGCTGCATCTCCTGGTGCTGTTTTAGGAAGCGATGGGCGTTCTCGTGGCTCGCCGACCATGCTAAATCAATATACTGGATCACCACGGCCGGGTAGTCATCGGGCGCTGGATCCGTGGAGACTGACGTCATATCAGGAGCGAAGGAGGCCCTGTTCGGTACCTCAATGATGGACACACCCTCGCCGATCATCCGCCTGGATGCCGGAATCACGGAAGATCGGTCACCAGATGCAGAGTGGAGAGTGTCCAGCAGGGCTCTTTCCGCTGGGCACAGCTGGGCAATGACCCAGCCAGGGTGAACAAGAAGGACTCGGAACAGGTCCAGGTGCTGACAGGCATCACACCATATACATGTGATCCAGTCAGTACCCTCCCATGGTATGACACTCCAACTGCCATTTTAGGCCTACCCCTGGATAAGGCAACAGAGTACCCATCCAGACTGCAAATACAGGCTAGGCCCTTAACAGTAGTTTAGCCTCAACACTGTCTGTTCCTATCAGAACTTATAGTGTTGTGGCCAGCAGAAAGCTATAGTCAGGGGTACTTGGCTACATATACATATATGTGTGTGTGTGTGTGTGTGTGTCTATGTAAGTGTATATATATATTTTCTAACTAAATACACCCCCTCCCCCCGCCCCCTAATACATACAATACAGTAATGAGCAACATTACTATTATCCACATATGGATAATAATGCATTTGCCCATATAAAATACATTAATTACAATAAATACAGTAAATACATATTACACTTACCTTTTCCAGGCACCCACGATGAAGGCCGTCTTCATCCTTATCTTCATCCTGCCCATGTGCCCTCCTAAGCTGCAAAACATACAAAACAATCAAAATAGCCAATGTAATGTCCCCTAACCCCTTAATCACCTTAGCGGTCATTAACCGCTATAGTCATTAAGGGGTTAACCCACCCTCACCCATCACTCGGGAGGCCTATACTCCCTCCCCCACTACCCACCCCGTGAGGCCTAACCACCCACTACCTTCAAGGAGGCCTACCCAGTCTGGCTTGGGGACATTACCCACTTCCCCCACCCCCGTTAAACACAATAAACAGCACTATATTTAATAAACACTACATAACCACCCCCTGTGCCCCCCCATAAATACCTGATTTATTATTTTACATACAGGGATAATACCCCAGGCCCACGGGAGACCTCACAGTAGCCCAGCACAAGGTTTCAAACAGGGTCTGGAAGCCTATGGGTGGTCCCCACCAGGCGCCGTGGTCCACCAGGTGGTCTCCGTGGGTCACCGTGGGCCACAATGGGGTCTCCACGGGTAGGCCCGCGGGTGTCTGGGGGGCCCCGGGTCAGACTCACAGGTGTCTGAGGGGCCTCGGGTGGTTCCCACGGGTCCGCGGTGCCCCCACAGATGGGGCCACCGGTTCTTCCCCGCAGGTGTCCCCTGTGGACATGCCAGCCTGGTACCCGTGAGTGTCCGAGGAGACCTCAGGTGGTCTCCAGAGGTCCCTGCCGACCTGAGGAACCAACCCTATATGTAAAAAAAATACACCTGTACTATCCATTTAAATACATAAATACCCCCCCCACACACACATACAGTAATGTGCAAAATAACTATTATCCAGATATAGATAATAGATTATTTGCCCATTATGAAACACATAAAACATTCATAAATAAAAACATGAAATATTAATCTGAATATCACCACATTGCATCTTACAATTAAACCAGCAGCACTTTTAAAAATAAATGATATCTCCTCTCCCAACAAACCAGCAGCTAGACAAATGTATATCACGTTTCACACAATTGCATTGAGTGTGTACATGATGCAATTAATCTGTGCATCATGTACTGTAACACTATGCAAAATCAATTTCAAAATAAAATACACTATGAACAACATACAATGCCATCTACAAAATCAAATAGAAACTAAGCAAGTAAACATAAATACATTTACCATCAATCAATTAATTGCATCATGTACACACTCAATGCAATTGTGTGACATTTGATATACATTTGTCTAGCTGCTGGTTTGTTGGGAGAGGAGATATCATTTATTTTTAAAAGTGCTGCTGGATTAATTTTAAGATGCAATGTGATGCTGGTTTAATGTTATTATGTGATAATTATGATATTTAGATTTGATGTTTTTATGTATACATGTTTATGTAATCCTTAACCATTTATTTGTATATTGGTGTTATATATATAAAACCCACTGTACAAATGAATGGGGGCAGGGTGGGTGACCGGATGTCCATCATTGCCAGGGGGTAGTAGAACTCAATTTATTTATGCTGATTTATGTGTTTAATAATGGGCAAATAATCTATTATCCATATCTGGATAATAGTTATTTTCCCCATTACTGTATTGTATGTGTTAGGGGGCAGGGGGGGGGGGTGTGTGTGTTGTATATTGCTATGTTTATTGGGGGCAATTGTCCCCAATAAACATGCTATTTTGCCTTAACCCCTTCATTGCTTTAGCGGTTAGCCGCTCAGGTTATGAAGCTGCTTTAATGTATTTTTAATAGTGTGCGGGGCAGGGGGTCCCCTGAGCAGAACCGCTTTGATTTCTGGCTCAGAAATTTGCTTTGATTTCTGCTTCCCGAGTTACAGGCCCCGGTTTGGGGCATCGGTGCCAGTGTTGCTGCCATCTTTATAGCGTCCACGTCGCGTCTTGGACGCTATAAAGATGGCGTCGACACTGGCCTCCGATGCCCCATACCTGGCCCTGTAACTCAGGAATAAGGGGGTCTCTGAGGCAGAAATCAATGCGATTCAGCTCAGGGGATCCCCTGCTCCCGCACACTATTATTAAAATGTACATTAATGCAGCTTCATTACCATTGCAGATAGCCGCTACGGTAAGGAATTATTGTTTATTGATATGTGTGTTTTGACAGTAGTGTAGATGTGTAGGGGGTCTCCAGAGCTGAACCGCATTGGTTTCAGCCTCGGGGACCCACTACTTCAGGATATACAGGCCCTGTTATGGGGTGCCGGTATCCTCTGCAGAATTTAAATGTCCCGGTCATGTGACTCGGAAGCTTTCAAAGTGCAGGGGATACCGGCACCCCTGTAAGGAGGCAGGAGTCACGCCGCCCACGGCGTGCTCCTCACTCACCCGCGGCTCTGTCTGGGGCTCCCGCGGCTCACATGGATGTCTCCTTCATGGCGCCGAGCTCCGGTTCTCTCATACGCGCGCGCGCACGTCAGGTCTCCTCTTCTGCCCTCTGTTTAGGGCGTGGGACCGCGCACGCATCCACAGGCGCTGCCACACGGAGGCGCGGCCACACAGGGGCGCACCAACCTTTTAAAGACACAGTACGCTTTTCCAATGCCACAATACAATTCACCAATTCTTCTAGGATTTATAGCTCCTCCTCCAGGAACTCATTTAGACCTATCCCTGTCTCAGCCTGGCCCATTCACACACCCCCACCTTGCTACTCGGCCATTGGTTCCTCGTACCTACATATACCCTCCAGTTTCATTAACTCGTCGGCTGAGCATAGAACCAATTGTTCTCATCACTCTCTGCCTCCCTAGTTCTGTTTCACAGATTTCCTCGTGTACCAGACCGGCTTCTGCTACGTCTTCCTGCACCTCTGGCATCCCGAACTCGGCATACGGCATCACGACTCTCCTCATCTCTGGCATGCTGATTCTGGCTTACGGTAAATGACAACGTCTCTCTCTCTAACCCTGGACTTGGCTACCACACCCTCTACCATCCGTACCTCTCCTACCCCGATCCCGGAATCCCAGACCACTCTTCAATCAAGACATGCGCTCATGGCTGTGGTGGCGTAATAACATTTCCCACCTCAGCACCGCGGTCCCGTCTCGTTTGTGGTGAGCACATCCGGACATTATGCTCAGCCCCACAAAGATGGACACCGCTGAGGTGGAGCGCACTATTAATGCCCATACTGCACTTTTTACCAGGCTAGAGACTTATCTGGAACAAGCGGATAGACGGACGGATACGTTGCAGCAAAGTGTTAACTCCCTTACAGTTCAAGTTCGAGCTCTCACTCGGCAACTTTCACCCGGAGCTTCCCCTGCACCTGCAACTACCTTTCCTACTCCTCCGTTTGCCCTGGAACCCCGTATTCCTCCTCCCAAACACTATGCTGGGGATCCTCAAGGATGTAGGGGCTTCCTTAACCAATGCCTCATCCAATTTCATCTCTCTCCCTCTCGTTTTGTCTCTTCTATCTCCAGGGTCGGCTATATCCTGTCTCTTCTCACCGACCAGGCACTGGCATGGGCTTCTCCCATCTGGGAACAACAAGGGCCTCTCACACAGGACATCGATCTCTTCGTCGAGGAGTTCCGAAGAGTTTTCGATACCCCGGCACGGAAATTAACGGCAGCTTCGGCTCTTCATCACATAACCCAGGGAGATCGTACCGTCGCCGGGTATGCCGTGGAGTTCCGCACTCTTGCTGGTGAGACGGGTTGGAATAATGAAGCACTATCTTCTGCGTTTTGGCAGGGTCTGTCGGAGTCCCTGAAGGATGAGCTCGCGGCGCGGGACCGTCCTACTGATTTAGAGGAGTTAATCGCCATAGCGGTTCGAGTAGATCAGCGTCTACAGGAACGGAGATACGAACGTTCTCGTTACCGACAACGGGTGTCAAGAAACCTTGCTCCTTCCTTCATCCCTCCGTTACCTCCTCCTGAGAACATTCCGGAACCAATGCAGTTGGGGGGCAACAAGCTGTCTCCTGCCGAGAAACAACGTCGGCGCAATGCCGGCCTCTGCATGTACTGTGGCAACTCCAGTCACACGTTACCCCAGTGTCCTCACAAGCCGGGAAACGCCAACTCCCAATGAAATCCCGGAGAGTTTCGTTGGGAATTCTTACCCTTTCTCCTATTGTCAAGGACATACTTCCCACCAGGATAATGTTGCCTATAACACTGTCTGGAGAGGGGTTTCACGCTCAAGCGCGAGTGTTCATTGATTCCGGGTCCGCTGGTAACTTCATTGATGAGACTTTCGCTAGGCGAAACAATATTTCACTTATCACCAAGAAGACGCCAGTAGGTCTGGAGGCCATTGACGGTCGACCTCTACAACCGGCATTTATCACGCTACAGACGGTGCCTCTCCTATTGCAGTTCATCGATCTCCATACGGAGTTCCTTACTCTCGATGTGATCCACTCTCCCTCTGCTGACCTAATTGTGGGTCTTCCTTGGCTTCAGCTCCATAATCCTCGCATCGACTGGACGGATCGGGAACCCATTCAGTGGGCCACCTCGTGTGCCAAGACCTGTACCAGGATTTCCCAGAGGATTGGTGGGTTGTCTACCCTGCCAGAGAAGATCGACTCTCTACCTTCTGAGTACTGGGAATTCCGTGATGTGTTCGACAAGGCACGTTCCGAGATACTACCTCCGCACCGTTCTTTCGATTGTCCCATTGATCTACTTCCTGGAGCACCTCTTCCTAGAGGACGATCCTATCCGCTCTCTCTCCCAGAGACGAAAGCCATGAGCACCTACATCGCTGAGAATTTAGAAAGGGTTTCATCAGGAAATCTTCCTCTCCAGTTGGTGCAGGCTTCTTCTTCGTCAAAAAGAAGGACGGTACTCTCCGTCCATTTATTGACTACCGGGGTTTGAATAACATCACGCGCTAGAATCGCTACCCTCTGCCCTTGATTCTGGAATTATTTGACCGTCTCCAGGGAGCTACTATCTTTTCTAAATTGGATCTGAGAGGTGCCTACAATTTAGTAAGGATACGAGAGGGAGACGAGTGGAAAACTGCTTTTAACACCCATGACGGCCACTACGAATACCTGGTGATGCCGTTCAGCCTGTGCAACGCACCAGCAGTTTTCCAGGATTTTGTCAACGAGATTTTTTGGGACATTCATAACAAATTTCTTATTGTTTACCTAGATGACATCCTTATTTTTTCCCAATCCACTCAAGAACACATCAAACACGTTCAACAGGTGTTGTTACGCCTTCGGGAGAACCCTCTCTTTGCGAAATTGGAGAAATGTCAGTTCCATCTCAAATCAGTGGCGTTTTTGGGTTACGTTATTTCTGATTCCGGTTTCAATATGGATCCAGAGAAACTTAAGGCGATTTTGGACTGGCCTCGCCCGACCACTCTCAAAGCCGGGCATTCTTACAGACCATAAGAACTTTCTCTATCTACTGTAGAAGGGGCACGTCGTTTGAACTCTCGGCAGGCCCGCTGGGCATTATTTTTTTCACGATTTAATTTTCTTATCTCCTTCATTCCTGGCTCCAAGAATCTTAAAGCGGATGCTCTCTCTCGACAGTTCCTTGCAGAGGACCAATCTGAAGAGCAGCTAGAGACAATCATTCCTTCTAGATGTATCTTGTCCGCCAACTCCTTTGATATTATGGGCAAGATTCAATCCGAACAATCCCAGACTCCTATAGGGCTCAAAGTTCCGGAGGGAAGACTCTACACGGCATTCCAACACCGCAAGAAGGTCCTCGAATGGTGTCATTCTTCTAAATCTTCAGGACATCCGGGAATACGGAAGGCCAACGACCTGGTTCAACGCACCTTCTGGTGGCCAGAGAGGGCTAAGGATGTAGAGGAGTTTGTCAAAGCATGTGGCACTTGCGCCCGCTACAAGGTACCTCGGGTCAAACCAGCAGGTCTTCTTCTTCCTCTACCCATTCCAGATCGTCCCTGGAAACATATTTCTATGGACTTCATTGTGGAGCTTCCAGAGTCCAAGGGGAGGAATACGATTTTGGTGGTCATTGATCGTTTTTCCAAACAAACGCACCTGGTTCCTTTGAGGGGTCTTCCGAATTCTTCCAGGCTTGCGGATGTGTTCATTCAGGAGATTTTTCGTCTTCACGGGGTGCCAGCAACCATTGTTTCGGATCGTGGATCTCAATTTATATCAAGATTTTGGCGTGCCTTTTCCCGGAAATTGGGGATTTCACTTCAATTTTCTTCAGGATACCATCCACAGACCAATGGGCAGACGGAGAGGGCCAACCAAAATTTGGAACAGTATCTTCGATGTTTTATAACCGATACGCAGGAGGATTGGGTGGATCTGCTTCCTTGGGCCGAGTTTGCTCTTAACTCTCTTCGCAATGACTCCACTCAAGAATCTCCATTTTTCATTAATTGTGGCTTTCACCCTTCCCGTTTACCCTTCTCCTCCCTATCCTCAGGAGTACCAGCGGTGGACAAACGCATCTCCCGGCTGAAGGACTTATGGACAAGGATTCAGGAGAACTTAAAGGTAGCCACAGGGAGACAGAAACACCAGGCAGATCGCCTTCGACGCTTAGTGCCGGAGTTCGCTCCAGGAGACAAGGTGTGGCTTTCTTCCAGGAATATCCGACTAAAGGTACCTACCATGAAGCTTGCTCCCAAGTTCCTTGGTCCCTTCCCTGTGGTTAGAAGGGTTAATCCTGTGGCTTACCATCTCCGCCTTCCACCTTCGATGAAAATACCTTCGGTCTTCCATGTATCTTTACTTAAACCAGTCCTCGCTTTTCCAAGAATACTTCTCCTCCACTTCCTCTTATGATTCAGGGTCAACAGGAGTACGAGGTCCAATTTATCCTGGATTCTAGGATTTCCAGAGGAGGAGTACAATATCTGGTTCACTGGAAGGGGTTCGGACCGGAGGAACGTTCATGAATTCCCCACCGGGATCTTCACGCACCTCGTCTTCTCCAGGCTTTTCATCGCAGGAATCCCTCCAAGCCTTGACATGGATGCCCGGAGGTTGCCCCTGAAGGGGGGTGTACTGTAAGGAGGCAGGAGTCACGCCGCCCACGGCGTGCTCCTCACTCACCCGCGGCTCTGTCTGGGGCTCCCGCGGCTCACATGGATGTCTCCTTCATGGCACCGAGCTCCGGTTCTCTCATACGCACGCGCACGCATCCACAGGCGCTGCCACACGGAGGCGCGGCCACACAGGGGCGCACCAACCTTTTAAAGACACAGTACGCTTTTCCAATGCCACAATACAATTCACAAATTCTTCTAGGATTTATAGCTCCTCCTCCAGGAACTCATTTAGACCTATCCCTGTCTCAGCCTGGCCCATTCACACACCCCCACCTTGCTACTCGGCCATTGGTTCCTCGTACCTACATATACCCTCCAGTTTCATTAACTCGTCGGCTGAGCATAGAACCAGTTGTTATCATCACTCTCTGCCTCCCTAGTTCTGTTTCACAGATTTCCTCGTGTACCAGACCGGCTTCTGCTACGTCTTCCTGCACCTCTGGCATCCCGAACTCGGCATACGGCATCACGACTCTCCTCATCTCTGGCATCCTGATTCTGGCTTACGGTAAACGACAACGTCTCTCTCTCTAACCCTGGACTTGGCTACCGCACCCTCTACCATCCGTACCTCTCCTACCCCGATCCCGGAATCCCAGACCACTCTTCAATCAAGACCCCTCGTGGCTGTGAGTGGCGTAATAACATTTCCCACCTCAGCACCGCGGTCCCGTCTCGTTTGTGGTGAGCACATCCTGACAACCCCATAACGGGGCTTGTATCTCCTGAAGTAGGGGGTCCCCGGACCTGAAACCAATGCGGTTCAGCTCCGGAGACCCCCTGCTCATATACACTATTATTAAAATGTATTTATTTAGTGTACGATCGCCTGTAACAGCCTTGCATAGAGATACAGAATGTCCATGCAAATGTTACAGGCGGCTTATTTTTTCTATCAGCTAGCGTACGTGAAGTTTCAGTGTGCTAGCTGAGGGAAAATACATTGCACGCACGTCCGATAGAAAATTGGCTCAGGGTCTTAGTGAATCGCTCTGCCGGCTTCATTTTTTATCGGACGTGCTAATTTTTTTCAGGCTAGCGCGAAAGCTTGGAGCTTAGTGCATAGCCTCCATAGTGCTTTGGAGCAAGCACACAGAAGCTGCTACTCACAGCCTTTATGCTCATGGGTGTCCGCAGGAGGGGTAAGGGAGGGCGCTTGCACCCCCCCCCCTGGATCACTCGCAGTCCTGGCCGTGCCCGTCAAAAACAAAAATGCAGTCTCAAAAAAAAAAAATCCCCGTGCGCAGTGCTGACACATCCGGCCTTCCAGTCGCCCCTGGCAACCAGATTGTACCCGATGACGATCCCTACAATTCCCCTGCCGGACCCCCCGCCCCCCCAACCTGATTGGCTGGCGCTTTGCCAGTATTTTTTTTTTTGGCTCGCAGCCAGGCTCTGAGCTGTGAAGCCGCCATTTCTTATGTTCAGCATAGAGCAGGTAAGCAATGTCCCATGTCTCTCCCCTGGTCTCCTCTGGCCCCCTCACTGGTCTCCTCTGCGCCCTCCCACAGCCTCCAGTGGTCCCCCCATGGCCTCCCCTGGTCCCCCCCACGGCCTCCCCTGGTCCCCCCCACGGCCTCCAGAGGTCCTCCCTTGGTCCTCCCCTGGTCCCCCCATGGCCTCCCCTGGACCTCCCCAATACCTCCCCTGGTCCCCCCACAGCCTCCCCTGGTCCCCCCACGGCCTCCCCAAGACCTCTCCTGGTCCCCCCATGGCCTCCCCTGGTCCCCCCAAGGTCCTCCAGAGGTCCCCCCATGGACTCCCCTGGTCCACCCAAACCTCCCCTGGTCCCCCCAAGACCTCCCCTGGTCCCCCCACGGCCTCCAGAGGTCCCCCCACGGCCTCTAGAGGTCCCCCCACAGCTTCCAGAGGTCCCCCTTGGCCTCTCCTGGCCCCCCACGGCCTCCCCTGGTCCCCCCACGACCTCCCCTGGTCCCCCCACGACCTCCCCTGGTCCCTCCACGGCCTCCCCTGGACCCCCACGGCCTCCCCTGGTCCCCCCACGACCTCCCCTGGTCCCCCCAAGACCTCCCCACGACCTCCTCTGGCCCCCCACGACCTCCTCTCGCCCACCACGGCCTCTGCTGGACCTCCTCTGGCCCCCCACAGCCTTCCCTGGACCTCCCCCCATGTCTCCCCTGGTCTCCCCCCCTGTCTCCAGTCAGTCACCTACCCACCCTGTCTCCCTGTCTCCCTCTCTCTGTCACCCTGTCTCCCTATATCCCTCTCTCTGTCACCCTGCCTCCCTCTCTCTGTCACCCTGCCTCCCTCTCGCTGTCACCCTGCCTTACTCTCTCTGTCACCCTGCCTCGCTCTCTCTGTCACCCTGCCTTGCTCTCTCTGTCACCCTGCCTCGCTCTCTCTGTCACCCTGTCTCGCTCTTTGTCACCCTGTCTCGCTCTCTTTGTCTCACACTCTGGATCTGGATATCTTATTTACCCTATATATCTTAACTGTCCTATACCTACACCGAAATAACCTATACTGCTTTCTTCCAGGTCTGACTCTCAAGCTTCACACGGGAGACAGCGGAATCCCCCCTAACCCAGAAGACAGGTAGGGAACACCTCCCCTCCAGTATATATCATGAGGGTACCTGGACATTGAGGGACTGCGGATTAGGTAAGATCCCAGGCGGGATTGCTGCCTTTGAAAAATGTGCATCGGGGCATGCAGACACTGGTTAAGGGGTTGAGGAAATTAGTCATTCACATGTTTTTTTATTTCTTGATTAGTGCGTTCATCCAAAACACACACACACACACACACACACACACACACACACACACACACACACACACACACACACACACACACACACACACACACACACACACACACACACACACACACACACACACACAGTTAAGCACTGCCCATGCACAGAGGTCTCAGCACGCTTGCGCAGGGTGTCCGACCTGCAGGGGTGAGATGAGTGGCGTCCAACGTGTGACGGAGGGAAAGTGCCGTGGCTAGCCCACGCCCGCCATCCTAGCTCCCCCTGCACCAGCCTCCTGCCCCGACCCCAGTCGTTAAGATAAGCTGTTATCTTCTTGTAGTGAAGTGTTTGCCAAATGTTATTCATTATCTTATTGATGTGTGGGGTTGGACCTATATATGTATTGGGGGGTTGGGGGTGTATTTTTATATGTATTGTGGGGGTGTAATAAACAGATTGCAGTAGGAAGGATCCGAAGATTCCAGCGGTGCACAGCTTGTAGAGATGAGAGACCAGCAAGGTGTAGATTAAAAATGCCATGGCTAATTAATATTCACTGCACCCTCCAACACGCGCGCATACACAGCTGTTAGGTATAGACTAGTTATCGATTTTTCGCGCCAAAACACACAGCGCAATGACGCAAGGGGGAGGGGTTTTACACTATAAGACAGGGGGTAATGGAGACGCGAATCAGCTCTATGATTAAGGACCACGCAGGTCCGAAACGCGTCAGAGTGTGTCCCCCATACCATATGTTTTTTCAATAAAATTTCATTTTTAATCTACACCTTGCTGGTCTCTCATCTCTACAAGCTGTGCACCGCTGGAATCTTCGGATCCTTCCTACTGTTATATTGCACACCGAGCGTGGATGCACGCACAGGAGAACAGCCATATGTGAGTATTGTATGTCTCCCTTCATTGAGACTGGATGACTGGTAACAGTGCGGCAACACAAGGGTCATGTAGGGCGCAATCCTACAAAGTAACGGTACGTTAACCCTCATTCATGTTATTTGTCATATGTGATAGATTCATGTACTAAGCACTGGGTCCAATACCTAAAAAGTTATGGTTATAGGCTGACTCCACAACAAAATAAGGATTTTTATTATCTACTGAAGTTCTGAACGAGATTGAGCACTGTTTTTGGGACTCTTGCCCCATAACTACATATAATAAACAGATTGCATCGTAATGTTTTTTTTCCGTATTACAATAAGAAGAAAACAGTTAAGTAAAAGTTGAGCGCTAAAATTTTTTTTTTCATGGTAGGTGCGCTATGGGTTGTGGGGGGGGGGGCTGCTCCTTTCATTTGTTCTGGGCCCCATGATTTCTGTTGGTGGCCCTGGGCGCCGTACAGTACGTTAACAGCGCTATAAACGACAAAAACAGACTTTGGGAGAGCCGCCTCACTCCCAAGTCGGGACCAATTTGTGCCACGGCCGGGCCCACCATTGAGCTGCGGCAGCGCCGGTGCCAACAAGTCCACTCATCATTGGTAGCTGAGCGCTAACAATGAGAGAGCCGCCGCCGTCCCTTGATGACCCAGTCCCTGAGTCGGACCAATCATGGTCCGACTCTGACCTCCACACTCATCACGCGGGCTCCTGCCTCCTCAAACTTGTCGTCAATTTGTGCAGGCTCACAGTTCAGAGAGTCTGCTGAAGAGTGAAGACGCAGGCAGCAGCACTCTCTCTGCGCAATAGGCCCCGGCGGCCCCGGCACTCTGCAGAGTAGACTGCAATTAGTACTGAAATCTGAATCCAATAATCCACAGACCACAATAGTTTTGCTGCCTCAGGGGGCAGGAGGTAGCATTTGGAATTGGCAACAATTTGAAAATTAGGGTACAAAGACCACATAACGTTTTGCTGGGTGCCAGTGCCACCACATTCATCATGGTGGTTACTTATTAAGCTGTATACATACCACAGGTTAAAATCTTAATAGACCATAATAAGTAAAAAATTATGTCAGCCCCAATTATTCGTCAGCCCCTGACGAAGCCGTAAAGGAGAAACGCGTAGGGCGTGTTGATTTTAGTGTATGAGAGTCTGCAGGAGTAAGAAGACACACTACTATTCTGTGTGTATTACCAGCACCTGTGACGTCACAAGTAGGAGCACGGAGCTCGCGCGAGACGGAGTCACGTCATCAGACCACGCAGAAGCACCGCAGGTGTACCAAGACACCCACCGAGAACCAGTAAGTACCTGGAGGGGTGTGAGGATTTCAGAGGATTTCACAGGACCCAGATACATGAACTGTATTGGACTGAGTCACCAGAGTCAGAGTCATAGTACACCAGAGGACTATTAGAGGTGTACCGGGATACCAACCGCAGGACAGTGAGTGCTGTGAGTCCACTTGTGAGACGATATACACGACGAGTGTGAGATACTCAAACAGTCTCAATCGCTTTTAAAGAGCTCACAGATTGCGAGTTTTTTACTTATTATGGTTTATTAAGATTTTTATTATTAAACAGTGTTACACTATTTGTGTGTCCTTTACCTTCCCTTATACATGCATCCAAATCTATGAAACGGAGGCTTGGCATTGGGAAACTGTTGCAGACACATGGGGAGAATCTGAAGAAAAAATATCCAGGACGTCCAAAGAATACTGTGTGCAGTTCCAGATCCCAGGGTGGATAAAAGGCTTGAATTGCAGGAATCGCTGAGTGCATATCTTACCAATTGAGGGGTGAATTATCAGGACATACTACCCTATGTTCTTTTTCTCTTTTCTTGTCTCCCTTTGCGCCTAGGTCACTCTCGTATATGTAGCACTGGATAATCATGGACACATGACACATAAAGCTTGGCCCCCTGCAGACGCACTTACTAGTATTCCCTCCTACTGTCTCTGTACGTTCTCCCTACCTACCAATTAGATTGTAAGCTCCTCGGAGCAGGGACTCCTTCCTTAATGTTACTTTTACAGTATGTCTGAAGCACTTATTCCCATGATCTGTTATTTATATTATTTGTTATTTATATGATTACAACATGTATTACTACTGTGAAGCGCTATGCACATTTATGGCGCTATATAAATAAAGACATACAATACAATACAATAGATATAGATATATATATATATATATATATATATATATATATATATATATATATATATATATATATATATATATAATTAAACTGTAGTGGTGCTCTGTATCCCATAAAACCATCACATTCTGATCACTTTTCTTAACAATATTTGCAAATAAAGAAGTGTAATGTCTCTGAAGAGGAAAGATTCAGAATTGGTAAGGATACAGTTTCTGAAGTGAAAAAGTTACTTTGTATCTCTGTACCTTGATCATTATGAAGTACATTAAATCAACAATACTACATCCCCCCTTTTTTCCCTTCTTTGTATAAGTAAAGCATGTGACAATGTATAATTCTACATTCTTACTTAAGCTGGCAATTGTTTGGTGCTTCTGTTATAAGTGTAAAAATCCTGATTGTGTGCCTAATGAAATGGCTGCCTTCTAAGGCCGTAATTATACTCTGTGCTGGCCCGCAGCGCCTGTCGCCTGAGTGATGTGTGAATTCTGATGGAAGCAATTGGGGAGGCGTGGCGGACACGTCACGAGGCTGGTTTGCCATGATTGGCTGAACCACTCACGTGATGCGGCCATCGCTTGAAAATGTCTTTTCAAAAAGCGCTCGCACCATTGTGCTCCTTCATGTGTGCACTAGCGGCGGCTTCATAGGCATTCAGCAATTTGTTGCACGGAGTATAAACGCCTAACTTGGTCCTGCAGTCTGTGAAATGCTGCAGATGATATGTAACATTATATTACTGTTTGTAACAAATTATTATCACAGCTTTCAGAGTAATAGACAGCCTAATGTTTGGAACACAGCAACAGATCTGTTTGTGATACTTTGTTGCCAAAGGGCAGAGCTAAAAATGGTGTGAGTGAGAACCTGTTTCAAAAGAGGAAGTGGATATTACTTTCTAAAAGGTTGCTGTAGCAACCAAAGGATGGTCAGTAAATTTAAAAAATCACTAAAAATGACATGAGGAGTTAAAAAAATGCAGACAGTATTATCTAATACTACAAAACTGATGTATTTTTAAAAAAAAAACATATACAATTTTCACGTTTAATTTGTTTGCAGATCAGGGAGCTACTGTGTTTGTAAATCCCACAAACCCTGTAAGAAAGATGTACAAATGATTAAAAATGACTGATCTTAGTATCAATTGTTTGCATTCATTTTGATAATGATTCAATATTACAATTATGTCTTCTAGACGAGCACTGTTAAAATACAAATTCTTAACAATTGTTATAATGCATTCATTAAATTGAATTATAGATCTAATAAGGCACATCACACAAAGTAACATATTTAACAGTTCAACATTGCAATGCATGGGAGGCTCATCTGGCAATGACAGGGTTAATCAATGTATGCCACTTTTTGTCTTAAGGATTCTGTAAGAATGTTGTCATTAATTTGTTTCTGTTTAAATCCAATGATGCTGAAACATCACGCAAAAAAAAAGTCACATGTATAGTCAAATACATGTGACATATAAGTTACATGTCACATATAAGTTAAAACAAATCATAACTGATAAATAATTATATTTAGTTTTAAAATAAAAACAGCGAAGAAATGGCTAGTTCTATTTTCTTACAATGTATCACAAGCCATTATGACTCTACGCAAGGTTCATTTTTATATTGGGAAAACGTGCCTGCAATCAATGTATTTCCCATTACCCTATCATCACATCACAGAAGCATACACATGTAACGGTGGCAGAATAGAACAAGGGGACAGAGAGTGACATTTTGATAATCAGATAGTGCTTTCCCAGCTCTACAAAGAACTCTGACCTCCCTCCTGTTGTTACTTTCCCTGGAGACAAATGGTGTTATTCAAAGAAACTAATTTTGTTTTGCCATCACTGTTAGCATTTCTCCTTGCAACTGCAAGCAATTGAAGGCAGACATCTGCCTGCTGCATGCTGCCTGTGCCCCCCTCCCTGATCACTCTCACTGTCAGCACTTGTGTGGTAAGTAAATTTATAATATATATTTAGCAGCAAATTATGTGAAATCAATATTCTTTTTTTTTCCCCCTGCATAGGAGCCAACTGAAGTAATGCTCGGATCACATTAATGTATTATGAAACTGCAGCCCACTCTGCCTAACCTTTCCAAAAGCAGCACATTGAATGATCTATTTGCAAACAAATCGCCTCTCTCTAATGTTGAAAGAGCGAGAGCGGCAGTTTTGTGTATGGTCTGTATGTCCCGGTGCATGTTCAGATGACATGGTTATTGCTTATTTGTTTATTTTAATTTTTCGAGTAAGGTTGCTGACAGCTGAAGAAGTCTGTATTTTCTGAAGAGCAGCATGATGGTAGAGAGGAGCTAAGTTCCTGGGGGAGATCTAATGGTTCCTCTCCTTCCTGCACAGAGATAAAGACTTATAATAAGCGTGTATGTTCACCATCTGGCTCTGTGCATGTGGTCCTTATGGAGGCGAAAGCGGCACAATCTGTAAATGATCAGGAGCCATAGAACTCTCTCCAGAGATTCCACGATGCAATCAAGGTGACAGATGGCATGGCCACTGCTGTGGCCTCATGGAGAAGAACAAAATCACCTTCAATAAACTCTGACTGGAATGGGCATGGGCACCTCAAAAAGTCAGTTTGTCAGTCAAACTGCGACAGCAAGCTGCATTGGGGAAACATAGCGGCCAGCTCTCTGTTTTCAATCGTTTCCATCTGACTGAGCCTGAACTATGATCTTTTTTTGTTGTTGCAAATTGTCCTTTCTGTTTAGCTGAAGCAGGCCAGCAAATTGCTAGATTCATAGCTTTATTGAAGGAAAATTGAAAACATGATGTCCTCAATTCAGGGGACAAACAGCTGGCAGGTGTTGGCTTGGGACACATAAGCACATCTAATGGACCCCCCTTGTTTTAAAGATAATTTCACATGACGTACTGTATGCCAATATATCTTTAACCGATTCTGTGCCGGAAGGACCTGCAAATCATTGTTCAGCTTCTAGTGTTGACAGTGTGAATGAAAAAAACAACTTATAATATTGACTTGGTTATTCTATTATTATGACAATTTGTTTCCCATTCACATAATTATTGTGTCATTTTTGGTATGTTATTATTTATATTTCAATGTATTTAGTCTCTTTTACACAATTAGTCATGTGATTCTCTGTGAATATATGTTTAATCACATTTTGCCATTAAAGATTGTATTGGTTGATTTAGGATGTGATACTTTGTAAAGGACTATCATGATAGTTATTCATAGATTATGTTATCGTTTAATTGGTTTATATACTGTACTACTGTATGTTGGTTTGCTATAGCTGGTTTATTTACAAAGCCTTGTTAAAGAAAAACACTGCAACATGATACAAAAATAAATGATGAATTCTATAATTGCTTACTTTTTATGTTTATGTTATTTGTAGATGTATACATTTGTAAGTGTGTAAATACAATTAGAGGTGCTACAATACTTCCCCTAAAAATAATTAAGTCTACTGTATGTTTAGACTTTTCTTTAACCAAGTATGCCACACATTTTTTATATGTACAAAATGTAAACAGCACCAGGCTTACTGAAGAATTGTATTTTATTGCTTTGGGATATTTTGCTTCCATAATTGAAAGGCTGTTTGTGCAACTGTACCATACCATATTTTCTCCAGGATTATATTACTAGTCTAGTAACCGTGTTATTAATCTCCTCGTTACCTTAATTAGCTGAAGGTTTTGAGCTTTGAGTAATGGGAGAAACAGATACACATCTGACTGTCAACTCTGAACACCCCATTGACAGCAAATTGAAAAATTCTCAAATTGATTGAAACTTCTATTCTTCCACCCTAATCTTCAAAACAACACATGGCTAAGTGCAGGGGGATAGCATATTTAAGATGTTATATCTGATGCATTAAAAATATCCCTATAAGAATTTTAAACCTCTGAATGTCAATGGCGATTTCTACTTCCCTGCATCGCCAAATAATGAAACATTTTTTTAGGGGATACCGCATAATTACTTCTGATCACAAAGATGGGGTTATAAAAATTACCTATATGATCAAGCATAGGCATAGCCCAAACTTGATCTTTCTGTTTTTTTGTACCCCCAATCTATTCAATGTGTAAACGTAGACCAAATATTACCCTACCCCATCTCCTGCCCACAAAACTAATTGACTTAACAGGGAAATTGCCCCTCTCCCTATACCACGAGTGGTCAACTCCAGTCCTCAAGTGCCACCAACAGATCAGATTTTCAGAATATCCCTGCTTAAGCACATGTGCTCGATTAGTGTGTCAGTCATAATGACTGACTCCTGATTGAGCCACTTGTGCTGAAGCAGGGATATCCTGAAAATCTGAACTGTTGGTGGCACTTGAGGACTGGAGTTACCCACTTCTGCTCTACACTGTACATACAGTGCAATATAACCTGTAAAACAAGGATGATGGAAAAGGTCTTTCTGCACTGGATGGAACTTGGTACCTATGGAGCAGTGTAGGAGTTCACAATCATATATGGTCAATGCTCCTCTGGTCTCACCAGATACAAGAGATGGTATATAGCCAAAGGGGAACAAGAAAATTGAGAGGGGAGGGTGGTAATAAGTTTTCTGCTTCTGTCTCAGGATGAAATGCCACAATAACAAGTGCTCGCTCAGTGTTTTCTACCTTTAGGCACGAGGAGGGAGGAGTGGTGACAGGCACTATGGCCTACATCCTACTACAACACATCACAATATAAACAAATAAAATAGAAATTTGTAAGGACACTGTGGCATGAGAGAGAGAGGAGAGAGAGATAGAGAGAGAGAGAGAGAGAGAGAGGAGAGAGAGAATATGGCAGCACACACTGAAAAAAAGACCTCAGCAGAGGCAGGTGTGGTGCACGGTAAAGGGTAAATAGTTAGTCTGTAAAGATCCCTAGAGATCAGATATATGGGCACAGCACAAGAGATAATCATAACAAGTGGTTTATTGGGTCCAAATTGCACACATATGCCCCTAGAGAAGGTCTCCCTGGGGACCGAAACGTCGGGCATATGTGTGCATTTTGGACCCAATAAACCAATTGTTTTGATTATCTCTTGTGCTGTGGCGGTATTTTGGATCTCTAGGGATCCTTATAGACTATAAATATATAGGTTTCTGTACAGTGTTAGCCGAGTTTAATAATCAAAAACAAATAGTCAATACCGTTCTGTGGCTAACTAAATGGTATTATTTGTTCGAGCTTTCGAGATATCATGATCTGTTCTTCGGGCAATGTTACAATGGATTAAGCCAAAAATCTTAAACAAGACAGCTTGGAATGTTATCTGTGGGTGAAGCCTACCCCTCCCCCTGTGCAGTGTGTGATTTATGACTTAAGGTGTTAAATGGTCCCTGAATGTTTGCGATCTAAGAGTATGCGTGTGTGTGTGTTTGTGTATGTAATTAATAAAGTGTCCACAGTGTATTCCGTTTCTTTACAAAAGGTGTGTGTGGAGGGGGAGTGTATAACAATGGTGTGGTCATAGCGCAGTATTTATTGACATGGGCTTTAGCACTCATGGGAGGAGAACATTTCTCTGACTCTGGCTATAAGATGAACGATCTGAAGGTGGCCATACTCAAAGGTAATCTCAGAACACCGAAAGAGAGACGGTTGCATGAATACAAATGTATTAAACTGTCCGGGACATTCACCAGTGGCCTAAACCGAGACCGCAGCTTCATGAGCCACTACCCTTAAACAAGAGAACTCTCCTTCCATGAGTGCTAAAGTCCATGTCTATAAATACCGCGCTATATGAACGCACACACGTCTCTTACACATACAAATGTACATTGTAACTCTATCCCTATATACCCATAGGGACTACATAGTAGCCACACACAGGTTGGTGTCGCTCTGTCTGGCATGACGTTCCTGCCTCTGTCCCTTTTTCCATCTTTATTGCTGGCTCTGCTGTGTTTGGGGGCCTGCCCACACTGGTGGATGCTAATTGGCTGATTTGTAATCTGGAACTCAACTTTATTGACTGGATACTTATTGACTGGTTTAACACCTAGGATCAATCAGCTTTTCTGGCTTTTGACTGGCTGATTTGTAACCCAGAGTCCACCTGACTGGCCAGTGTGTAGTCCTTGGTTAAATGGCTAATTAGGTTTCAAAGTAAGAAAAAATCACTGCCCACAAGTGTGACAGTGAGGGGGCAACCAGACTCAATAATAAAGGTTAAGCCCACTTGGTTATCCCTGATCCGTGTTTGGGTGTCCTAGAGTGTTCGCTCTTGGACCTGGCTGTCGCACATGCATTACTGTGACTGTGTGGAAATTATGCGACAATAAAGAATTTTTGTGTTTTTGCCTTTCCAGGAGTGCCAGCAAGCAGAGATAGCTAGGCTAGGAGTTTCACTGTGGGTTTTGTGGAGAAAGTCTTTTCAAATTGGGGCTATGTAGCGGGGTCCCCGAGATACGGGATACCCCAAAGATGTACCCGAGGATCAGGTGAGATTCTCGGATACATTGAAGCCCGGTGCTAAGGTCAAACTCCTACCCTGGGAACGTTCTTGCGACTCACCGCCAGGAGTCCCTGCTTCAGCCTAGACCAGAAAGGTAAAAATGGCATAGGGGATCAAGGTATCCCCAGAATTGTACCAGGGCCCCCAGTATAAGTGGGGATGCCCAGTTCATGCCCAAGTCACCCTGACCCTGGTGTAGGGGTTCAGGGGGTGCTCCAGCTATGTTATAAAGCTGTGAGGGTTTTATTTGTGTGCCAAAGGTAAAGTCAGGTTTCTACAGTGGGGCCGGGATAAGGCTAGTAAGAGTAGTTTGTACATCTCTTTATTCTATCCCTAACACCAGAAAGGGGGACTTAGACATTTTTAGGCCAAGATACATCGTAAAGGTATATGTTATTAAAGGGTTATATTTAATAGGTATATATGCTATATGAACTGTGGGATGCCAGGTTGGAGCATGCCCCTTAGCAGAATTGGAATCGATGCCCGCCCGGCTTCAGAATACCGGCAAATTGGTGATATGCTGGCAGAGAAATTCCCATGCGCTGATTGGCTGTACTGTTTTGTGATGGGACGCCAAAACCTATAAGAAACCTAGCAGCCAATCAGGACAGCAGATTCTGAGCACCAAACCATCAGCGGCAAATTCAAGATCCCAAAAAGATGCTCTGAGAGAAATAGACGCGAGCCGGCTTCAGAGATTTTCAAGGCAAGAAATTTTCTAAGTCCCACTTTTCAGGCGCCAAGTTCTGAAAACAGACCGCAGCGGTCGCGAATGGAACTGCGTGCCGAATTGAGTTCCAGGATGTTTGTGAGCACCTCCCGGTCATTGGAATGGGCTCATACAGACCTCATTTTGTAGCCATTTGGACTAGGAAAGTTTAGTTCGTTAGCCAGATCCCCAGTGAGTGTGTTTTCTATTGCATATTGTGATCCATTGTGTGTATGTCTTTTCCTGGAATAAATTACAATTTATTTTACCTACTTGCTTTGCTCAATCATTTGATCCTGGTATTAAAGGTGTACATTTGCCTGGTCTCCCGTGACAACTAGAGATTAACCACTTCACCGGTATCTTTCTGCAATTGTTTAAACCAGGAGTTCTCAAAACTCCCTAACATGTCAGGTTTTAAGGATATCCCTGCTCCAGCACAGGTGTCTCAATCAGTTGCTCAGTCGAAGACTGTGCCATTGATTTAGCCACCTGTGCTGAAGCAGGGATATCCTGAATCCCTGACCTGTTGGGGGGTTTTGAGGACTGGCGTTGAGACCCCCTTGTTTATACAGTCCAATGTACAGAGACAAAAATCAGCCACAACGTTTTGGGGGCGGGGACAAACCTACCCTCCATCAGGTATAAAGCCAGACTCACTACTACTGCTGAAGTGGTTAATCCCTTGTATGCAGTCGTAATTTTTAACTTTGAATGATTACTAGGTGGTCGCAGGAGAGGACAACAATGATGTACTTGCACAGGGAACCGGAAAGACACACCGAGTGGATGTGTTTAGATCTCCTGCGAGTGTGCCAAGTTAATCTTTGCTATATCCCTAGTTAGGCTTCACTCTGTCTGGGAGCCTGGGCATGCCTCCAACATGGATTGGCCAGCTTGTAGTCCTCTATGCACACTGATTAGCTGATTTGTATATGACACACGCATACCTCCACTCTGATTGGTTAGTTTCACTAGGTCTAGAATTTACAAATCAAATGATGGTCCAGTATAATTAACCGAGCCTGAGCGCGCATTTGGTCAACTTGTTTAGGGGTAAGCTTAGTGCTCTCAGTAGCTTCATCCTTGGAGCTATAATTCCTGAAACTGAACTTTGCAACCAAGAGCTCTCTTACAATGTGCCAAGGGCTTTGCATACAAGACCCTACAAACCGACAACCTCTATCTGGATGCCAGCCTCCCCGTAAATTGGAAGCGTTTCTGTACTTTCCTCTTTTGTTCACTGTTCTTGTGTGTATGCTATTCGTTTGTTGCACTGTACTTTACATATCAAACTTCTTCGCTTAATAGCTCACTTTACGGCACTGATTGTTGGCTCATGGGCTTTGTGCAATGCTACCCACAGCATTTTAATTTTAAGATTTTTGCTTTTTGATATACTTTTCAGGAACTCTGTTGGCTCTGGGTTGAAGACATTCGTAACGCACCATCAGCTTCTGCAGAGATAGTGACCCTAATTTTAGAGCCAGTGCCAACTGAGGTGATGGCTCAACAAACAGCTGTGTCTCATCATGAGCACACAGCTAGCATCCATTCATGAGGACATCTAAATCAACCCTGTGTTCTCATATAGCAGCGACAAAACAAAGAGCAGCCATATAAATCTCCACCATGGAGAACAATGCAATGCTGCAGCAACTAAACACGGCCCCGAACAACATTTCCAAAAACTTGGAGCACATCTATTTTCAAATAACAAATTGCACTGACCAGGTTTGTAACATAATAAATCTGACCGTGGCTATCTGGAGGCCACAAACACCTATCATGACAATGATGACACCACATCTTTGCACTGACACGACACCAGGAAGCAGCTCTCAAATAACACCACTGCCCTCACTATTTTGTCGATATGTGCACACCTGAGGAGGGATAAGACAAAGCACTCGTCAGACAATGGGGGACACCATAGCTGAAAAGAGAGCCCAACCTTCATTTTTGGTTTGTTCAAAACTGCATGTTCTAAAGTCATACAAAGTGTGTTGCACAATTTTTTATTATAAACAAATATATTGTTAAAAACAGATCTTATTCATTTTTTATGCCCATTATTCACAAGAGGGAGGGAGTGTGTGTGTGTGTGTGTGTGAGGGGGGGGGGAGGGGGTAGTTGACCCGGGATGGGTGGTTAGGGCTTCCAGGGGAAGTTTTTTTAGATTAACCACTTAATTGACCTCTTGGTTAGTAAACTATTGCATATGGATGCTTTACAAATTACTAAGGTATCCAAGGGGATAATTAGTGTAGTTTATTATAAATATTAAATGCTTTGCAACCCTTACAGGTCATCTAGTCATGAAAACCCATGAGTAGCTGACCACTTGGGGGTACTAAGGGGTCATTGCATACTGAAATGTATTTAAAATAATATTTCAACACCAATTTCATGCTGGTTTAGGTTACCTTGCCTATGTATATAATGGGCAATATCTTGGCCATTAAATACATAGGCAAGATGTGGCTATAGCCAGCCCAAAGTAGGTGATACAAAAAGTGTGTATCATTTCTGTCGTTAATCAGGTTCCGATAAGTATAAGAACTTGATGTATGGTATGTTAATGACAAAAATACAGGTATTATGCCTATTTTTTGATGGATCCGATGAGTTCAACGGACCCAATAAAAATGCTTTCTTTTTGGCGGTGCAATATTGATGACTTGCAATATAAAAATAACACTTTTTCCCCACATAATAACACATAAATAATAAGTAATAAATCACAGAGGATTGGTAAAATACTAAACGGAGACTTTAATATCATACCAATAATGCTAATGTTTAGCACATTATTTACTTTGAAAGTTCTGAGATCCAAATGCTCAAAGTTATTTTCTATAATGCAATTATGCTATTTTATGTTGCAGGGTGAACTAAAATGAACAGCTTACATGCATAACTACTTTGATGGACGCTATCGATTTCTATATTTGTGGTAAACTAAAAACATTCCCATTAAACAGTTTATTTTGTGTCATCTAATTATCTAAAGTAACAGTGGGTTTCCTTTTTACCTTTTTTGTATTATTTCTCCATACATGTGTAACTCCCTGTGTCTGCTATCAGCCCAGGACATGGCAACTTTAAGATTACATTCCACTGGACCATGTGACTGTGCTTAGCCAGTGGAATGACAGTTGGTGCCAGTTGGAAAGGGATTGCTGAGGGGACTGGTGTGGGCAGTTTGTTTTGATTTGGTGAGGCTGCTGCTGAACACTCTGCAAGGGCCTGACCGATCTATGGAGTGAGGAGATTGGTGGATTTTGCTGGCTAGTACAAAGTACAGTGACACCTCAGGGAGCACTGCAATAGCTAAGAGGAGAAATATCAGGATTTAACAGCCAGAGGAAAGAAAGAGACGCCCCTGCATTGGAGCACAGGTTATGTTTTCAAATTACCTATAAGAAGCTGCAACCTGCATCTGTTTGAATCCAGCAAAAGGTTATTGTACAAATACCCTGTCTGATCAACATGGTATGTGAACTAATATGCAGTGACTGTAAAATATATAAAGACAGAGGCACAGCGTTAGTTATTTGTTTTAGTAGGATTGCACACAGATTGTGTGGTTATGTGGTAAGCCTGTGTATATATCCCTGTTCAAAATGATAGATAAAGTAATATAAACTTTGTTGTAATTCCTTACAGTTTTGTTGTGTCTAATTACTCCTGCTTCCCACTCTGTGTACCACCCACTATAAGAGTTAAACCCCAAGTTACAGGACTCAGGCCCCCACCTCAGTGACAGGTTCTATAGTCTGAGGCAAAGTAAAGAGCGGTTACACATGCATCTATGTTTATGGATATGTATCTTAAATAAATATATAATGGTTATTATTAATTATAATAATTATACTTACATAGCATGAGGTCTTATGGAACCCTATGCTATCTCTTTGGGTACAGTTAATCAGTAGTCCAACAAAATACAAATATTGATTCTTTTCACAAGGTTTTTGGTTACATTATCACCTTCTGTAGTGTCAATTTGCATAGTGTCCAAAAAATAACAAACGTCACAATAAAATCCCAAAATGGGAATTGGCTTACTCCTGCAAAAAGAACAATATGTTACAAAATTCCTAAAACAAACCAAACTGATATGTGAACTACTCTCCAACGTTATATACTGTAGCTGCCGGCTCCCACATTACCTACAGCCATAATTTGTTTTCTTATGCAGAGCTCAGATAGTTACTAACATTTTCCTGCCAATCTTTTCCTGATGTCATCCTCCTTCTAAAATAAGTTCTTCAGTTTTACTGTAGGTGATACCTTTTTTATTTGGACTAACAATTGATCATATAAGACAAGCTTTCGAGAGATTTCTAAGATGTGGCAGATCTGTAAATACTTATATACAGGGCTTGACAAATGACCCAAAAAGCTACTCGCCCAACCAAAAAAGCTACTCGCCCCTGGCCCCGCCCCATTAAAAAATAAAAATTGAATAAATTCCTAACAAGAAAAATTCTGCGTCTCACCGCACCATTCTTTTCCTATTTTATTTTCCCAAAACAATCTGCCACATCTGAAGAGGCACAAGTCTATAATTCTGCATCAGATGTAAGAAACTGTTCTTACACACGCTGCAGCTCTGCTAAGAAAAGAATTGCACACTTTCTGTATGTTGATGTATAGACCGCTTAGACTTAGGGTCATTATATCATGCTAAGCCCATGTGTTACCCTCGCAATTTGGGAAGGGTTTGCAGAGAAAGAGTTGGGGAGAGGCTGCTTTTCGCACATATTATAATGGGATGTGCCAAATTGTGCTTTTGTAGCTACCATTGGTTTCCTTTTCACTGGTGATTAAAAAAACGTAATGTCTGAAGTTGCAGTTCACTATAGCTTGTTATGAGTCTCCCATTGTGTATCTTAGGTTCATGTCCCCAAGACACACAGCTCATGATACTGACTCCATAGACCAGTGGTTTTCACCCTTTTTTTGGTTGGGGAACCCTAGAATTAGATTGTGAAATTCTGGGGAACCCTAACCCCATCTCTCATCCCCCCATCTCTGCCCCCCCTGTCTTTGCCCCCCCCGTCTTTCATGTCTCTCCTCCTCACACTCTCCCCCCTCACTCTCCCCCTTATGCGCCTTCGCCCCCACACTTTCGCCCTTACAGTCACCCTTACAGTCACTCTTCCCCTCTCTCTTCTACACACACACACACACACACACACACACACACACACACACACACACACACACACACACACACACACACACACACCCTCTCTCTTCTATACACACACTCTCCCCCTCTCACTTGCACACACTCCCCTCTCATACACACCCTCTCTCCCCCTCCCCCATACAGACAGACACTCTCTCCCCCTCCTCCACACAGACACACTCTCTCCCCCACACAGACATGCACACACACAGACACACACAGACACACACAGACACACACACACACACACACACACACACTGTCTATCTCTTCCCCCACACACAGACAGACACACAGAGACACACTTTCTCTCCCTCTCCCCCCGCCCCCACACACAACACACAGACAGACACTGTCTCTTTAAGGGAGCCGGCTCACGCTGATTTTTCCTCTCTCTCTCACTCCTGTCAGCCGTAAGTTTACGGCAGAAGCAGGGAGAGGAAAGAGCAGTCAGCTGCTGCTGCCGAGTCACTCCAGCGTGGGTTTGGGGGGTGCCAAAGCCCCACCGGGCCTGGCACAGCTGGGAGAGTTATCTGGGGGAGAGCTGGGACAAGTGTCCCGGGCCTGGTGACTGCAGAGGGCCCGACGGCCAGACAAAGCAGGTGGGCCAGACCTATGGCCAGGCACAACTTCTTTGCCCAGCTGCCGCACTAACACTGTCCCACGCCGAGCCTCTAACGTCAACACATGCTGGGTCTCCCTGACGTCGGAATGCGCCGAGCCCAGATTCCAGCTAGCACCGGCAACAGAAGCTCAGCAGGGGACAGTGTTAGTGTCATTGAGAGACTTGCAGCTGGAGAAAGCTGGGACCAAGAAGCAATGATAGTACCAGCAGCAGTCCAGAGGTCAGTCCCAACTGCTTTGTCTGGCTGCCGAGCCCCGGCTCGCCACAGCTGCGATCCTCTTTCACTGTCCCAAGCAGGGCCTCACACTGAACGCTGAGAAGGCAAAAAAGCAGGGAAGCCGTGCTCGTGCTGTCAGATGATGTAAATCGTGGTAAGAGCCCCTTGCAGCTGGACGGGTGGAGAAACTCCCAAAAAGCTCCTATGTGAGATCACCCAAAGGTGATCTCACCAAAACGAAAAGAGGAATGCACACAGCGCACTGGGGTCAATAATGTTAAGCAATAATAAGTGTGTCAAAGAGTCCAATAAGGACCTAAAAACACGGTCAATCTGCCATAATTAATACAACTCAAATAACATTTAAATGTAAAATATATAACAAAGGTTTAATAAATAAAAATGTACAAATAATATATCTAACTAGACAACAGGTCCTAATGCATCAGATGGCAAGCGCCACGGACACAGAGAGAATGACAAATAAACCTACTATATGTATAATGTATAAAAACAAACAGCTAAGCAATGCATACGTGTTTGTTACGCCGGTGCTGCCCGCAGACCAGACCCGTCCCCTGTGCTGAGGTGGGACGTAGGGATACACGCACCCGCAGCAAAGGGAGCGTGTCCGGAGTGTGGTGTTAGTGTTGCCAGGCCAGGTATAATAATGAAGACAATACTTGCCGGTACCGGTAGTAGAGGAGGAGGAGTTATTGCCGTTGCCAGGATCAGGGATAGGAGAGTTGCGGATGATCGAAGGTATAAGCCGTGTTACAGGGATGCCAGAAGTTACAAAGTCCAAGTAGAGCCAAAGTCGAGAGCCAGAGGGGGTAGTCGTCCAATCTGCATCTATACCTGAGAGTCACTGAGAGAGTAGTCAAATGCTTCCATGCAGAACTATGTCGAGCGACGAGTGATGGGAAGCACAGGCATAATAAAGCTGGGCAGGCCAATGGGAAAAGGGGGCAGGCCTGGAGGACTGCAAGGAGTCTTCCCTGATAGGAGGGAGGTGTTACAGCCCAGCTGAGTGTAATGCTTGATTTGCATGGAACTGTGTGATGCTTGGGGGCGACGCCTCACTGCAGGAGCAGTGGTTAAAAGTGCTCTGTAAGCTGGGAATGCATGCACATAACGTCTGGGGCTGGCGTGCGTGTAGGTGTGCGTGCAGGTGAGCGTGGGCGCGCACGGCGCTGAGCAGAGGAATCGCCGAGGGGAGTGATCCCGCGACGGCGGCAGGGGCGAGGAGCCGTGGAGGCCGGTAAGGCAGGATTGTTTTGTGTGTCCAGGGGCTCCCTGTGGAGAGGGAGTGCTCCGTGTGGGAAGCGAGGAGAACGCCGATTCCTGACAGTGTTTTAACAAGACCATAGAGGGGGGTACAATACTAACCGTTGAGCTCAGAGCTGCCGTAGAGAGTACTGATGAAACAGTCCGGACTGCACAACGCTACAGCTGATTTCCCGTTCGCTCGAACTTCCCGGTAGTATGCACCAGCCAATGGGTAAGCGTGCTGAACAGCCTCACGTGACCTCTACACGTTTAGCAACTGTGTGCTTCGTCAGGGGGTCACATTGAAGGCTCTTTGCGCTCATTATAAATCCCCATAGCCAATGAAAATTGCTACTTCAAATGCCTGTAACATGATAAAATACAAAGTTGCAATCTCTTATTCTGAGGCCCACACAGCTGGGGAGACCTGGGGCAACAGAGACCTGAGACCATCCCCAAGGTAGGTAAGTCTGTAGGTCTATTTGTGTATGTATTTGGAGACTGGGGGGGAAAAGGCAGGAGTTGTATTTGTTTGGATTTTTTTTTTTTTAAGTATTTGGGGGTATGCATTTAGGGGATGGGGAGGGCGTTGTATGTATTTGGAGGGTGCTGTTTTTTTGGTATGTATTTGGGGAGTGGTTTTTTTTGTATGTATTTGGGGGGTGCTGGGGCTGTATGTAATTGGTGTTTTTTTTTTAGTATTTGGGGGTGGGTTTTCTTTTGTATGTATTTGGGGGGTGGTGGGGGTTTGTATATATTTTGGGGACTGGTTTATGTATTTCAGGGGTGGGGATATTTATATGTAATTGGGGGATGAATTTCTTTTTGTATTGGGGGGGGGGGTAATTATTGTGGCTTGAATTGTGTGTGTGTGTGTGTGGCCGGTGGGGGGGAGGGAATGAGTGTGAGGAGGGGGGATAGAGGAAGCAGGATTGAGTGAGAGTGGGGTAATTGATGGAGGTGGCAGAGTGAGAGACGAGAGGGGTGTAAGAGAGGGAGTGAGTGAGGAAGACAGTGGGTAAGAGTGAGATGGGGATAGAAATTCATGGGAAGAGGGGGGGAAGAGAATGGGGCTTGTGAGGTGGGAAACCGTCGACACACGGTGGGTGGGGGAGGTTCTCATTACTCTAGTCCTTGGCCCCGGGAAATCTCTTGGCGGCCCTGTTCGCCTAGAGTAGAGTAGAAGTAATATTTAGTATAAATGAAAAAAGCTTCTGTTTAAGGTATGTGTTATAATCTATATCTGAAAGCTAGAGCTTTAGGAAACACGTCTATTGTCAGGATCAATTTTAGTTTTAACTGCTGTTAAATTTCAGCATGTGCAATTTGCCCCCAAAACCTTTCCGCTTTTCAAAACTTTTTACCATGTTATACAAATGATATACATATTGTGAATGCATTCTAGCAGCAACCCTCCAATACTAACTCCTTATCTGAACCTCCTGTTTTGTACAGGATGGGAAACAAGGGGTCCCCATAGAGGAACCACATTATTTTTAAATCCTGGGACCCCTCAGATCCCAATATATTTACAGGACTTATTTCCAAACTCATTTTCATAGGAAGCCACCTTTAAGGTGCTCACAGCACCATAAAAAGGAAGTAATCACATGGTACATCAACCAATCAGGTTGCTTGATCTACCATGTGATTACCTCACTTTTGGTTGAGAGGTCATTCTCAACCAAAAGTGATGGATGATCACATGACATCAAAGATCTTATATAAGGTCCAGGACATCTCATTTGACAGGAAGAGGACAACTAGTCAATATCTGAAAGAAGACAATAAAGAAGAAATCAACGAAAGAAGAAAGAAAGAAAGAAGAACTAATCACCGGAGACTGCGCTTCAATCCACAGAGGATCCATCAACCTTCATCACTATGCTATCTGATTGGAAAAAGCCCACCGGGCCTGGATCTATTTGAACAGATTTTCACTTTTGTGCCATCGGGCATGGATTTATTTTTCCTGTTTTTTGATTTGTGTCATCGGGCAGGGATTTATTTGTCTTAATTGTTAGCTTCTTATTTATTTTTGCGCTATCGGGCAAGAATTACTTTGTATGGTTTTTGTGTTTTTATTTTTATTGGCTATGTGGCAGGGATTGTTTCTTGGTTTTATTTTTATGATTGGGTATCGGCCCTTTATTGGATTAATCAGAGGCCGTCCCTAAGGATGAGGAGAATCGCCTTCTTCCTGGCAGGGAAAGTCATACTTTATTTATTTAGGGTGTAAATTGATTGCCAATGTGGCTATGTAGGAACCCATTGAGGGCCTAAGTAGCCACAGTGACAATCAATGGATTTAATGGATTAGTTTTATTATGTTCTTATTTATTATAATGTACAGTTTATTTAATGTATTTTGGTATGCTTTTCAATGTGCACATTTGCTGATATGACTGTAGCCATGTGTAAAATTGGTGTACATATCTCTTTCATGCTGGCAGTAATCCTGGTAAGTATGCAGGGTTGCCAGTAACCATTATGGAGGTTTGACCTCAAACCCTGGTGAGGTGTCATATGTCCCAAAGGAAGCGACAACATGCTTGGTGTCCACCCTTAGTGACATCAGAGATGTGCCGTTCCTGAGGTGATATAAGACACAGCACTGCCTAAAGTTAGCAGTTCATTCCCTGTTGTGGTGCTGCCTCTGTTCAGTAAGAGGCATGTGGAGGTCTGCAACAGTGTTGCAGTGGTCTGATGCAAGAGCTGTGAGTCTGTGCAGCTCTGAGCAGAGAGACAGAGAAGCTGGTGAATCTCTTTGAGAGGAGAGGTGGAGAGCACTCTATTAGAGGAGAAGGAACCTTCCTAATGGAGTGCAGCAGAGGAATGAGCGGCTAAGCTGCTAGCTGTGAGGGGCAGCTGGCCCATACCACCATGCAAATAAAGATGTCCTTGATAAAAGATACCCTCATGTATGAGTCTGGAATTACTCTGCAGAGGAAGGCACCACAGAGGGATCCTCATCAGAACCATCCCCATGCAGACGCAGGGATCCTGATGAGGTGGAGGCGCTGCACTGGATATAGGTAGGACTCGCACACACTACCTCAGCTGCCTGTCTGGATTGACAATCCCCAAACACCATCATGCGGGAGACTCAGGAGTCCTGTTGCCAACAGGTGCACCACCAGACACGACCATGTAATGGGGGCTGGTTAGACCACAGGGGCCAATATGAGATTGGGGGTGTCAGGCCAGGTCAGAAAATCCGTTACATGACTATTGACTATTACTGTGGGGGGAGGTTACTGTGAGGGTAGGAAGGTGGGTGAAGGGGGTAGTTGCCCTGGGGTGGGTGGTTAGGCCTCCTGGGGGGTGGCGGGAGAGGTTAACCTCTTTATAAAGCATTGCTTAGCAATGCTTTACTAGTCACTAAGGTAATGAAGTGGGGTAAGTATTGTGTTTTAATATTGTACTTTTATAATTTTTTGTATTATAGCTTACTGTACTATTGATTGTGAATGTGGCAATCAAGGCCCTTAATTTAGAGAACCTAGGTAGCCACAGTGACAATCAATGGTTTTATGGTTTAAATGTATTTTAAATGTATTTTTAATGTTATGCTGGTTTTTTTCAATACTTGTGTATTTTGGGGGGTTAATGCCCAAAAGCACATTTAGCCATATTTAGATAAAAGGCTATTGGGCATTAGAGGGGTAGGATGGTTAGGGGTGGGTGTGATGGGTATGGGTGGTAGGGGAAGGTGGTTAAGCAAGAGGGGTTAACCCCTTCATTATCTTAGTGGTTAGTAAAGTATTGCAATGCTTTACTAGCCACTAAGGTGGCCATGGGGCGTAAGTAGTAGTTTTATGTTTATATTAAACCCTTTGCTGTGAGTTAGTAATGAAAACCCATGACTAGTTGATCCATGGGCCACTAAGACGGTTAATATTTACGTTAATTTATTTGAATAACTATTTTATCATCTATTTCAGGTTGGTTTAGCTTATCTTGCCTTTGTATAATATAATACAATATATATAGGACAGATTGGGCTAACGCCAGTCTGGAGTAGGTGATAAAATATTTGTGTCTTTCTACCGTTAAAGCAGCAAAGCATGTGAAATCTTATATTATTATTTTTTTTAAATAAATCAGTTCTCTAGTTTTAGATAATAGTGACTGTTTTCTTTTTTTTAATTGTTATTCAACTCTTAATGCCATTTTTAATGAGTTTTAAAGAATCCTTTGATTTTTATAGCAGGTTTTAGTCCACCTACCAAGCAGTGCAAGATCTTTTCAAAACTTTTCTGTTTGTGACAAAAACAATTCCAATGTTCCCAGCAGTCTCAGCTGCAAACTAACAATTACATTGTAGCTGCTGAGTTACACTGACTGAAGGATTGATTGAAAAGCAAAGACAGCCATTATATTAGGCACACAATCAGGATTTATAACAGGAGCACCAAACGATTGCCAGTTTAGGTAACAATATAGTTGTAGTAGTTGTAGTAATGTAATTATAAATGAATCTTGTTTATACTTCTTTATCACTGGTAGTAGTTTTGAACATGGTTTAAGTAAGTGTTACTATGAATAACATTCTGAAATGTTTTCTTTAATATTCATGCTCTTGCACTTTAGAAGACAGCAGAGACAAGTGGTTCTGTGAAATTATACATTGTCACATGCTTTACATATAAAAAGAAGGAAAAAAAGTTGGAATGTAGCATTGCTGCTTTAAGCCTGTTCCGATAAATATCGGAACTCGACGCATGGCTTTTAATAGCAAAAAATCCAGTAATTAGGCCTCCTATTAATTGGATACGATATTTTTTACGAATCCGATAAAAAGTGCTTAATTTTTGACGATGCAAAGTTGATGTTTTGCACAATAAAAAAATACATCTTTTTGAGCGATAATACTGCATTTTTAGTTTACCACAGTTTGTTGTGTCTAGGCCAAAGTGTCTTATGGAGAAACACATGTTAGTAATTACTGAGAAAGGCGGTCACAGTATGGCTGAATAAATCCATATTTGAAGAAAAATGGGAAATACCCTCTCCTCTTCTTTCCATTATGACAAGTAAACAGTGTATGGGCATAGCAAAAATGTCCAACAAAGCTAGTACTGTACTACCAAACAGTACTTTTGGTTAGGAACCAATCTTAGATCAAAGGGTTTCTTTTAGTGAACAGATCATCTAATTTAACGCAAACCCTCAATTTTGTCCTTAAATATAGTAGTTTAAAGTAAGTGCTAAGTTTTTATTTTCTATTCTTTTCACAAATACACAAACATGCCCCAATGGCGGCTACTACAATACAGCAATACTCGGGTCTTTTTGTGTACTGTACATATGAAGGAGTATTTAACAGAATGAAATTAAATGAGCCAGAAACATTTCACATTTTGGTGGCATCTGTGAGCATTGCAATATGAGAACCATATGACTACAGGCAGATTGGTAGATCAGCTCAAACATGTGCAGTACATCTTGACCCATGTCTGTTGGATGGCATACGGTAGGTGTCTTTTTTGTCTTTTCTTTGTATTTCCAAATTGGTAGTCTGATCATTTTTATAATCTACAATAACAACCTAATAATCATAACAATGAAAAAAACTACTGTATGTAAATAGCGGTAAATGTATTTAATTAGTGTAAAATACATATATGAATTACTTGTATTTTGGTCTAATGTAAAACCTAGTTTAAATACATGGACGGTTTAATTGAATTGTTCAAATGTAAAGTCCTTGTAAAGCAGCAGATGTTCTGAATACATGAGCAGAAACATTTACCATAATAATTTAGTCAATTGGTTTGCTAAAGTGCAAATACATTGCACGCAAAAGTACATTTACATATTGAATATTCTTTCCAAATTTGTATGTTTATAAATGAATTGGTTAACTCATTAAGAACAAACATTTGAATAAATAATAAGTACATGAATACATATTTTATAAAACAATGTATGTGTAGCATGAATAACGCGCAAATCCAAACATCAATTTGTATATATATATATATATATACACACAAAACCATGAAGTCCGCAGCACACTCAATAGAAAAAAGATTATTTAATCTCAATAAATCATCAGGCAATCACCTAAACTCCAGAGCGACGTACGTTTCAGACCACAAGGTCTTTTCTCAAGCTCTGTGTGGTTAGGGGGTGTTTTTCAACAACCCATACTTCACAAAAACTTCAAAGCGCAAACTCCCCGCAATCATGTAAAAAAAGAAAACATAACATAGTGCAGACGGGCAACAAAGTAATAATGTGGGTTATAAGTCGTTTTAAATGCCCACTATCGTGGTGGAAAAGTAATTCAGGCGTTTGTCAGGTTAGATATGGTCTGGATCATGAGCTTGCATAACTAGAAATGCTCCAGCATAAAAAGCAGTCTTGGTCCGGAGGTGACATCATCTTGATCACTCTCGGCTGGCTTCGGTGTCCCAGATGGTGAGTTGCACGTCTGGGTTCCAGGGTGGATGACGTTACGATAGCAGTGAAGCAAATGGAAACCTCCGATTTCAGCCTTTTTGATGCAGGGGATAGCAGCACTTGCGGCAATCGCGGTTTTAGGGACCACCCTACGCGTTTAACTCAACGATGTGAGCTTCCTCAGGGGTGCGACTCACCATCTTAGAGACCGAAGCCAGCCGAGTGTGATTGGGACGCCGTCACCTCCAGACCCAGAATGGTCCAAATGCTGCTTTTTTATCCTGGAGCATTTCCAGTTAAACAAGCTCATGATCCAGACAAGATTTAATCTGACAAATGCCTGAATGACTTTTTCCACCACGATAGTGGGCATTTAAAACGACTTATAACCCATATTATTACTTTGTGCACATCTGCACTATGTTATTTTTTATTTTTTACATGATTGCGGGGAGTTTGCGCTTTGAAGCTTTTGTGACATAAAACAATGTATATATCGCTGTAGGAAGGGTGTCCGCCCAAGTTTCCATGTTCAAGAGTAAAACACGGCACCATTGCAAAAAAACAAAATGCATTGATGAAGACTTTAATTACATTGTGCACTTTTAATTAAAAACATAATTTGTCAGAAAATGAATAACGCCTGAGGGTAATAAAATAGCTTGATTTTATGCTTAATCCTCTACCTCAGATATTTTATTATGGAAGTAAGAAATTAAAGGGGGAAAAAAGATATCTATATAACAATTGCCAACAATACTTTAAAATAAGTTTTAGAAGCATTAGTACTTTTCATGTACAATCATTACAACAATATTCGATTCTCAGTTCCCTATGTAACTTCTGAAGCATACAACAAGCGACAGAGAAGCCCAATGCTACATCCAATATGACAAAAGTACACAGTAACATACTTATATATTCTCCTGAAAAGGAGTAATTTAGTTTAACCCTTTGACCAAAGCATTGTAAACCTGTGAGCCACAACAAGGCAGACCCAGTTCGCAAGTCCTAACACTACCAGATACAATTCTAATATACCTCTATTAGGATTAAAATTCTCATTTACCTCTATTAGGAGGGTGAAAGACCAACATTGTATCTATATCCAGTAGAATGAAAAGAACCTGCTGACTTGGGAAGTGGGTGGGGTGAGCTTAAAACCTGGGTCGGAGGGGTCACTAACCTCTAACAGCTGAGACAGCTGAAAATAAGTTAACAAACAACACACAGAATCCCCGCAAGCTCATTTTAGGAACCCCTGAGCCCCCATAAAATATATATGTATATGTGTCAAAAAGGAGAGCTATTGAGTGTGGCAAACGTATACAACAAGCGACAGAAAAGCCCAATGTGAGTTATCAGATCTTGCCGGCCACGCATGTGCAATGAGCTCTTGCCAGCAGCGCATCCGCGATCGGTGCGAGACGTTCACGCATGCACCAACGACAAACCAAAAAAATGGGACATTTTGCCACATTTTAAAAAGTCGTCAGGACATGCGACACATTCCTAAAAACTGGGACAATCCCAGAAAAAACGGGATGTCTTTTCACCCTATGCTAGTGTGACCAGAGATCCCAGTTTTTAAGGAACTGTTCTTGTGTCCCGACAATCTTTGTAATGTCCTGGTTTAGAGCAGAGAGAGGAGCAGCTGCAGCTCAATGTCTCCTCCTGCCTTTAGGTCGCTGCATGGCTCACACAGCTCCTCCTCTCCCTGGCTGCAGTGATCTATGTTAATGATAAGGTAGAGTGTGTGTGTGTGAATGTGGGTGGGTAATTAAGTATATGTGTCGGTAATTAAGTGTGTGTTTGTGTCTGGGTAAGTGTGCGTGCGTGTGTGTGTCTGGGTAAGTAAGTTGTGTGTGGGTAAGTAAGCGTGTGTGCATGTGTGTAGGTAAAGAAATGTGTCCGGGGGCCCCACAGGGGTCCCCTGGTGGTCCCTGTAGGTGTCTGTGGGCCCACAGGTGGTCCCCGCGGGTGTCTGGGGGTCCTTGGATGGTTCCCGCGGTTGTCTGGGGGAACACCGGTGGTTCCCGCAGGTGTCCGGGGGTTCCAGCTGGCCTGCGGTAACAATCCTGTGCCCAAACTTTTTTTTGCCATTACTTTGAAATAAATACACCCCCTTCCCCCTAACCCATACAGTACCGTAATGGGCAAATATGGATAATAGTGAATTTGCCCGTTTAAAATAAAACATTAACCAGCAGAAATAAAGTTAATAAAACTTGCCTTTACCGCTGCCAGCCTGCCATGATGAAAGCCGTCCTCATCCTCATCACCGTCCATGTCCTCCGCTGCCAGAAACAATACAATAAAAAATACAACATAATGGCCCCTGATTAAGAGGTTAACCCACCATCACCTACTACCCACCAAGGAGGCCTAACCACCCTCCCCAGGCAACTACCCTCCACTCATTCATTGGTACAGTGGGTACATCATGATCATATAATATGGGCATGATTTTCCACTATAGCAATAAATGGTGAAGCTAAAAAAAACAGGCCCAAAATAAAAACACATTACATAGAAAACTGAACACATTATAAATGCAAATACATTAATTGATTGGCCCATATAATATGGGCATGATTTAACAATATGGCAGTCAAAGATTAACCTATAGAATAAACAACCACCAACAATATCCAATGCAATCAAAACAATCACCAAATAAACAATAATAAACAAGTAAACACAACAAAATTACCAGCAATCAATTAAGCAAATAAATAAACACCACAATTAACTATTAAAACACCAAAATAAAACCATCAATAAATAAAAGAAAGCTCCAAATAAACATCATCATTCAAAATAACAAAAATAAACCACTATTAAAAAGCAAACACCAAAACAAATACAGAAATAAACAATTGTAAACACAACAAAATGCACATTGCGCTCGTAAAGCGCATTGCGTTAAATATAACAACAGTTAGTGATAGTGAGATTAAAATCAGGCTTTATCATAATATCCACACAAGTCCATTAAGGTTAACACAGGGGCTTAGGGTAATGTTTATGACTTTGTCATACCTAATCTTGGTGTTACTCACACGCAGACACTGTTATACTTGTAACTGTGTTTCCCCCACCGAATCACAGATATGGGCCAATACAGGGTGTATGTTGCATATACATGCTGGCAACAGGAGGGCTGAGTCGTCCACCGATGCTAGTGGGGACACAGGAACAGGCTTTTGGGGTTCATACCCCACATATATCTTTAGCAGTGCAGAGCCTCCATCTGCCATAGGCTCCAGGAACTGAAGGTGATCTCCCACGGTAGAACTTATTACTTCTTCCCCCAGTATGGTCACACACCAGGCAGGAGGTATATTGCAAACAGGAATGGGTTTATTACTATACTCTGCAGGAACAAGGCAGGATCTGCCCAATACAGTCTCTCAGGATTCACCGGATAATGGTCCCTGCACCACCACTACAGGCTACGGGCACCCACAGCTGTCCTAGCTCTTCCTCACCTCCCTAGTGGAGGTAGAGGTATGGTCTACACTCACTCTCCCCCGGAGGGAAGAGGACTGGAGAAAGCCCAATCTCAGCCTTTCCACTGTGTTACCTGCCTTCCTCGAGTGGGGGAAGGAAATCCTAACTTTAGGGCGGTCCTGCCCTTAAGTACAGCCAGGAGGCGGGCACCCCGTTGTCCCAGCTACAACAGGATGTACCACCCCCTGCTGTCACTCTAGTGCGGTACCAAAGGGAAGGGGGGAAACCCCATACCAACTACTGGCAACCTGATTGTACCAGGGTTTACTGCCAGCCCCAAAGGCAGAACAGTTGCCATCAGGTGACCTGGTTACATACTGTAGGCCTTTTGCAGTGTCTGGATGAGTGTAACACCACAGACATCATTTAACTCTGTGCCCAGGACATACTTGAAAACGAGAGGTAACTCTCAATGTATTACTTCCTGGTAAAATATTTTATAAATAAATAAATAATAAATAATGTAGTGTTATTTCCCGGCGTTATGTCCTTCTCTCTTCTCTCTCTAAACTTGAGTTAAAGTCCTATTTCAGGGTCTGAAATTCATTGTGACCCTGCGTAAGTAACAGGCTACGGCTCTTTGCACTACCAAAGACAACAATAAATGGATAAATATATGCTAATATTGAAAAGGAGTAAGATTGTGGACAAGGAAACATCTCAATCTTTGTACATGGGAGGACGACACTTACTTGATAATTCTGAGATCTGGAGCAAGCAGGAAATTCAAATCCTGCTGGGTGCAAATAAAAGAGTAATGAAAGGAGTATGCCTTCACTCGACTACCAAATAATTGTGAACGTCCTTTGGTCTGCATAATAAAATAATTTAAATGTCTTCATGACCTTTGCTTGTATGATTTAAGTGAGGTGGACTCCTTTCGTGATAAGATATCTAAACTAGAAAAATAATGACATTGTGACAATATAATGTGTACCAACATGTAATATTATCTGTAACAGCATTGTTTGTTTCATGAGATCTCAAATATTGCAACAATCTGATACTGTATGTTATAAATTGTAATTCAAAGCCAGGGACAGAAAGGCCAGATTCCAAATTTCCAAAAATAGGCGTTGTGTTTACCAGAATCTATTGCTTCATTTCACAATGATGCATTTCTATTTTTTCACCTTGTTAATTTAATAGCGATGATATATCCTTTTAGTTAAGAGTGACACATTTTTAATTTGCATACTTGAGGAATGGAACACATGTTTGATATAGGGATTCAAATCTCCAGAGCATTATAAATATCTTCAGAGTGTGATAAATATCAATATAGAGAGTAAAGGTATCTAAATAAACCAGTGATAAATGTAACTGCACTTGCAAATGCTATGAGCACTGTATATACAGCTGTCACCTTGGTAGTGGGAAACGCAGAGGAATTGAAGTGTTTTCTGAGAAAGCAAATTCATTGTGATTTTTCAGAATGCTTTTAAGTAACTGACTTTCTGTTGTGGTTTTAGTTTTCTATAAGTGAGCAGGGACCCCTTGGGAAAATGTTGATATATATATACTGTATAGAATGACAGAAAGTGCATGCTCCAAAATGCAGATCAATAATATATGTAAAACGTGCAAATAAAAAACAGATGTATGTACACTTCAAAAAATGTTTTCTATAAAAATGAGTAGAAAGTTACCACACTCAAATTCACTATAGAGTGTGAAGGAGTTTATAAACTTAGAGCCTCCTAAAATCACTCTAGTGTTCAAAAGACCACCAGGGTAAAATATGCAAAATGTTACTAGAAAACCACTCAGTGAACTCCACATGGGACGGAGATTAGATCTCCAGAGAATTTGAGTTTCAAGGTGCTGTTGAAATCTCTGCACTGACGGACTTGCAGATACCACCAAAGGTAACACTATATCGTAGAGACGGCTCTCCTTTAGCCTGACAGCCGTGGTAATTTAGTCCACTGGTGCTCAACGCCAGTCCCCAAGACCCCCCAACAGGTCAGCACAGGTGGCTCAATCAGAGGCTCAGTTGAAGACTGAGCCACCTGTGCTAGTGCATGGATATCCTGAAAACCTGACCTGTTGGGAGGTCTTGAGGACTGGAGTTGTGCACCCCAGATTTAGTCAGCACGCTGAAGGAGACTGATACAGCAGGACATATATTTTTCCCATCACTGCCGGGACACGAGGCCAGAGATAGGCCTTTCCCATCCCATCCTCCCGCTTTTTATCTTCTATTCTCCCCTCTTTTCTTTCTCTCCCATTTCTATTGCTATGGTCCAATATGTTCCTTCAAATTGCAATATCAATTTTCTTTTCTGCTCCCCCAACTGTTATTATGATATTATGTTCCATTCTCTTTTTCTCTGTAACAATCTGAAAAATAACAAGTAAAAAAAAATAGGAAACATTTAGCAAAGAATTGTTTAAAAAAAACAAAAAAACATTTTACCCTAGGTTTGCAGCCAGGAGACTTTGCTAAACAGCTCCACTGTATGTTTTTATGCCCAACTGAACTACCAACATGTAATTATTCAATATACAGTACAAAGCCGTGCAGTAAAACAGATAACATAATTATTTGAATGCACTTTCTCTAAACTGTACACACAAAATGATGTCGCGTACACTGTAAACGGGAAGAATAATAATAGCTGGCACCAGGGCCGCCGACAGCTTTCATGGGGGAAACTAAAGTTTCCACCAAGCTCCCCATTTCAGCAGCCATGCGAGCCCCCCTCTTACACTTCCCCCCCCCCCCCCATTGCTCTCATCCCCCTTTTTTCCTCTCCCCCTTCTCACACCACTATCCCCATGTATCTACACCCCCTCCCTCCCTTACACCCCCTCTCACTCCCTCCCTTACACCCTCTCCCTCTCATATACCCTCTCATCCCTTTCATATACCCCCTCTCCCCTTCCTTACTTTTACTTGAAGAGTTTATTAGATTTACACTTTCTCTAGATATTTTTCTTGGAAACCGCAGGACTTTTGGCACGCAGGGATAAGGGTGGGAAAATAGGTATAGTAGGAGAATGATAGGTACAGGGTAAGGAAGTGGAGGGAATAGGTACAGGGTAAGGGGGGAGGTAGGTATAGGGTAAGGGAGAGAAATGGGTAAGGGGGGAAATAGGTATAGCTAAGGGGGTATAGGGTTAGGGGGAAACAGTTATAGTGTAATGAGGGGGGAGAAATAGGTATAGGGTAAGGAGGGAGAATAGGTATAGGGTAAGGGGGGGGAAATAGGTATAGGGTAAGGGGGGGAGAAATAGGTACAGGGTAAGGGGGGTGAAATAGGTACAGGGTAAGGGGGGGGGGGAATAGGTACAGGGTAAGGGGGGGAGAAATAAGTATTGGGTAAAGGGGGTAAGAAATGGTATAGGGTAAGGGGGGAGAAATGGTATAGGGTAAGGGGGGAGAAATGGTATAGGGTAAAGGGAGGGGGAAGGTATAGGGTAAGGGGGAGAAAAAGGTATAGGGTAAGGGGGGAGAAATAGGTATAGGGTAAGGGGGGGAGAAATAGGTATAGGATAAGGGGGGGAGAAATAGGTGTAGGGTAAGGGGGGAGAAATAGGTACAGGGTAAGTAAGATGGAGAAATGGGTAAGGAGTGAAATAGATATAGTGTAAGGGGGCAATAGAGTAGTGTAAGAGGGAGGGGAATATAGGTATAGGGTGGAGGGAGGGATATCGGTATAGGGTGGAGGGGGGGATACAGGTATAGGCTAAGGGGGGAGAATAATTGCAGGGTAAGGGGTGAAGGTATTGGCCTCGTGAGGAGGGAAAAAGGTATGGGGTAACGAGGGTGGAGGAATGGGGTAATTGTGAAAAATAGGTATGGGGAGAAGGTATGGGGTAAGGGGGATGAAAGGCAGAAAAAAGGCATGTGGCAAGGTATGGCAGGTAGGGGGGAAAGGTGTGGAGGGCAAGGGGGTGGGGTGGATCAAGGTATGGGGGATGAGGTATGGGTTAAGGGGGGGTGAGGGAAACAGGTATTGGCTGAGGGGAGTTTTACAGTACCTTGGTATAGAGTGGAGGGCTGGAGGAGGAAGCAGAAACACATGGGTGGTGTAAACATTGGGGGTGAACATGTGGGTGGTGAACACATGGGTGGTGAGCCCATGGAGGCTCAAGGAGGGGCCTGTGAAGGGAACTGCAATGGCCCACAGGGGGTCCGTTTGAAGGGGATTGCAATGTACCACAGAGGGGCCTTGAGACAGTCCAGAGGGGGCATTCAGATGGGAGGCTCTAGGAAGGGGATTTGAAGGGGGGCCTTGAGACAGCCCAGCGAGGGGCCCTGTGAAGGAGCCTCTAACGGCCTACAGAGGGTGCGTGTGAAGGGGACTGCAATGTCCCATGGAGTGGCTCTATGAAGGGGCTTTGAGGTGGCCTGCAGGGGGGCCTGTGAAGGTTGTGGTTGTTCCACAAAATCGGTAGGGGTCAGAAGGGTGGGGAGGTTGAGAGGGGAGAGAGAGTACTAGGCAGCAGCAGCCCTGGGGTGATAGGATAGTGTAGGAATAAGCAGCTGCACAGTCGGGAAGATTCAAAGATGTTTTTCCCACCTGTGCAGACACATATTAACTGCTAGTCCCCGCACACCAGGAAGGCCCTGATTGGCTCTACAGCTAAGTTAGTCATTTGTGTTTCCCTTACTGACTTGTTGGCTGGTGGAGCCCGGCCCCCTAACTCACCGGGCCCAGGACATGAGTCCCGGCTGTTCCCCCCTGTTGGCAGCCCTGGCTGGCACTCCAGAGGACTTGATGAAAAATGTAATAATTTATTAAGTAATCAGATCAACGTTTCGGTCCCTATTAGAAGATGCTCCTAAGTGACAAAGGTCCTAATAAGGGCCAAAACATTGATCTGATTACTTAATAAATTCTTCAATTTTTCAGCAAGTCCTCTGGAGTGCTGGCTATTAATATTTTTTCTGATTGCATGCTGCTTGCTGTGGCAGTCTGAGCACCCATGTTAGCTAACTACCTGGATACATGTGAGTGCTCCTTTCAAATACAACGTACAGTGTAAAGGCAGAAGGTAACACTACCATGTAATTGTCAAGGGAGACCAAGTTTATTAACACATTTATACTGGGATCATTTGATCGAGCAAAGCAAGGAGGTAAAATAAATTGTAATTTATTTCACAAAAGACATACACACAATGTTCCACAATTACAGTCAAAATACACTTACTGGGACGGGGCAAACAAAATAATTTGTTTCCAGAATGAAATCTTGCAAAATAAAGTCTGTAGGAGAAATTTCCCATTACTCGCGAAAGCCTTGGTCTGTTCTCAAATCTGCCGCTGCTGTAATGGCACTTGGAATCTTGATGAAACTTAAGATGAATCTTATGCATCTAAGGTGAATCTTATGAAGCTTGATGAATCTTATGCATCTTAGGTGAATCTCATTCCCAATGGGCTGCAAGAATCCTTTTAGGGTCCAGAACCCTATACCTAACAAGTGCAGCCAATTTCTCCGTGGGAATAACTTTTCCCACCTATCCCGGAGTTGCCAATACTTCAGAGACCTGGCAGGGGTGACTTCCTATTCTGCTAAGGGCACGCGCCAACCTAGCACCTTTGCCTCTTAGCATATGGGACCCAACCCCTCTACCTGGCAACAGTAAGTCTGGGCTGGGCAACCATTTGCCAACGGGCCGGACTTCACATTAGGATTGGGGTACTTCGCTACCCTTCCCAACCTTCCCAACCTGACACCTCAGAGACACTGAGCTCTTTCAACTCTGGACTTTTGCAGACATTGTGGCATCAAGCCAGAGGGATGCCTTAGAAGTCCGGAGCTGCACATCCTCAGCTCATTTACAGTGAGTCCCTACACGCATACTAAGTGGGGTGCTATAATAAATTAGTATTTCCCTGTCTCCGGTGTTCTGAATGAAAGTCCAACTATTTCGATCATGTTTAATATAGGATATTAATACAATAATGTACACTAATTGAGGTGAACTTTCATTCATCAATTTTTATGAAACGTTATAAAAATCGAGTTATGGTCGTTTTATATGTTTCTACCTGAACAATGCGCACGGCCAGTTTCAGAGCGCTAGGAGCTTCCTAACAGAAGTTAGCAAAAAGCTGCTTTTATTCTCTAAGCACTGGACTTAGAAACATGTTCCCATTTTATTTTACTGTGTAAAACAGGCCTAATTTCTACAACACTAATTTAGTAAAAAGTTACCCGGAATATTGCTAAGTCCTGGGTGTGTGTTTTCCCTGAAACTGCCTGCACGTTTATTCTCAGAGCTCTATGAGCTTCCTAACAGAACTAGCAGGAAAGTTGTACTTTAAAAACGCTTAGGCCCACTGCCCAACTCTTGATATTTTCACCAGAGCAGGACTTATAAAATATTTCACTCACGCCACATTATACATGGTGGGAGAGACTCCGAACCCTTATACTGGGTTCTGGGGGTTTGGGCATATATCAGGGGACACTTGAATGTGATTTATTCCCCTGCCCCATCTTACTGTTCTTGTCAGTGCTGAAGCAGGGAGACCTGGCGGTGAGCCGCCTAACTGCTTCATAGGGAGGATTTTGTCCGGTGGTCTGTGTTGTTATGTCCCCAGGAATCTGGTAGGATTCCGGGGTACATTTTCGGGGTAACCAACAACTCTGGTCCCTTTCTACCCAAACACACCCTGACAACAGTTTTGTCATAAAATCCTCCCTGAAACTCACGCCCTGAGAATCTCCACTGGTTGGCACTTCTGGAACAGTAAAACACACATAAATCCTTTTACAATGCAGTTCACATGCCATAACTGGGTTGACAAGCTGACACTTCAAACTCCCCAATATGGCTCAGGGGTACCCAGCGGGGCATAATACCTTTAATATTGGCCTGGGTACCCCCTCTCCATCACAGTAATAAAACCAGATAACCTCCAGATGAAATATCATACTAACCAAAGAGAAAAACTATTTTTCCTGTTGCGCATGTTCCCCCACCCCTTGGGAGACATGGCGGCTACTGCGTATGTGCTGCTGTACCTTCGGCTCACAGGAGGCTTGAGCCTCTGCTGCTGGGAGCTTGTGGTGTACCTGAGTAATCACTTACTGTAGTAGCGCCTCCATGTCTACAAGATCCTACTATGTGGGATAACCCTGTTAAAGGAACCCCATGCAATAAAACACATGCTTGTACGTATAACAGTTTTACTGCAGGTAAAAGAACACTGAATATATATATATATATATATATATATATATATATATATATATATATATATATATATATGTGTGTTCAATATATATATACTGAACATATATATATATATATATATATATATATATATATATATATATATATATATATATATTTGTTCAGTGTTCTTTTACCTGCAGTAAAACTGTTATATATATATATACGTTATATATGTATATATATACATACATATATATATACTGTTATATATATATATGTATATATATATACAGTTAGATCCGGAAATAATTGGACACTGTTACAAGTTTTGTTATTTCGGCTGTGTACCAAAATAAATTCAAGTTACTGATAAATAATGAATATGGGCTTAAAGTGCAGTCTATCAGTTTTAATTTGAGGGTATTCACATCCAAATTGGAATAAGGGCTTAGGAATTACATCTCTTTAATATTTAGCCCCCTCTTTTTCAAGGGACCAAAAGTAATTGGACAATTGACTCAAACGCTGTTTCATGGACAGGTTATTCCTTCGTTATTTCATCATCAATTAAGCAGGTAAAAGGTCTGGAGTTGATTTCAGGTTTGGCATTCACATTTGGAAGCTGTTGCTATGAACCCTCAACATGCGGTCAAAGGAGCTCTCAATGCAAGTGAAACAGGGCATCCTTTGGATGCAAAAAAAAAAAGAAAATCCATCAGAGAGATAGCAGGAACATTAGGAGTGGCCAAATCAACAGTTTGGTACATTCTGAGAAAAAATTAACACGCTGGTGAGCTCTGCAACACAAAAAGGCCTGGACGTCCACGGAAGACAACAGTGGTGGATGATCGTAGGATCCTTTCCATGGTAAAGAAAAACCCCTTCACAACATCCAGCCAAGTGAAGAGCACTCTCCAGGAGGTAGGCACATCATTATCCAAGTCTACCATAAAGAGAAGACTTCACGAGAACAAATACAGAGGGTTCACCACAGGGTGCAAACTATTCATAAGCATCAAGAATAGAAAGGCCAGATTAGTCTTTGCCAAACAATATCTAAAAAAGCCAGCCCAGTTCTGGAACAGCATTCTTTGGACAGATGAAACTAAAATCAACCTGTACCAGAATGATGGGGAAAAAAAAGTATGGAGAAGGCTTGGAACGGCTCATGATCCGAAGCATACCACATCATCTGTAAAACACGGTGAAGGCAGTGTGATGGCATGGGCATGCATGGCTTCCAATGGCACTGGGTCACTAGTGTTTATTGATGATGTGACAGAAGACAGAAGTAGCCGGATTAATTCAGAAGTGTATGAAGTGTATAGGGATATATTGTCTGCTCAGATTCAGCCAAATTCAGCGAAGTTGATTGGATGGCGCTTCACTTTACAGATGGACACTGACCCAAAACATACTGCGAAAGCAACCCAGGAGTTTTTAAGGCAAAGAAGTGGAATATTCTGCAATGGCCAAGTCAATTACCTGATCTCAACCCGATCGAGCATGCATTTCACTTGCTAAAGACAAAACTTAAGGCAGAAAGAGCCACGAACAAACAACAACTGAAGACATCTGCAGTAAAAGCCTGACAAAGCATCACAAAGGAGGAAGCCCAGCGTTTGGTGATGTCCATGCATTCCAGACATTAAGCAGCCATTGCCTGCAAAGGATTCTCGACAAAGTATTACAAATGAACATTTTATTTATGATTGTGTTAATTTGTCCAATTAAATTTGAGCCCCTGAAAAAAGGGAACTGTGTATGAAAATGCTTGCAATTCCTAAACGTTTCATACAATATTTTTGTTCAACCCCTTGAATTAAAGCTGAAAGTGTGCACTTCTATTGTATCTCGGTTGTTTCATTTCAAATCCATTGTGGTGGCGTACAGAGCAAAAATATTGAAAATTGTGTCAGTGTCCAATTATTTCCGGACCTAACTGTATGTATATAATATATATATATATATATATATATATATATATATATATATATATATATATATATATATATATATATATATATATATATATATATATATATATATATATATATATATATCTATAAATATATATATATATATATATATATATATATATATATATATATATTTATATACACAGTTCCACCCACCAGGTCACAAACGACCATGCCCTCCAACACTGGCGATATAGTCCAGTCCACACACTGGCGATATAGTACTCCCTCCACAGTCCAGAGGGGCCCTTGAGCACCCAACCACTCCGGTGTCCACAAGAAGCTACTCCCGCGCAAATGTATGAGACAGCGCTGCCCCCACTAATGTGTGTACAGTTGGTGCCCATGTTGTTCCTGCCGGGTGCTCCAACACCCAGTGTAGCCGACGATAGATAGAGGCCTTCGGTCCCACACCGTCAGCAACGAGTCTGCCTCGGGTGGTGTCTGGTAGGAGGGTCCCACCTTGGATAGTGTCTCTCAGTATGGTTGCCTGGTCCAAGACCACCGCAGCATCAGTCCGGAGCCATGTCCTTACTGTATCCCTAACTGAGATGCTAAGAGGGCAATGTCCCTATCTAAGGGCAAGACTCTAGCACAGCCACAATCTATATGGGAGTCAGGGCCTAGGTGGGGCCTAAGGGGTCTCTGGACTAATGCTGTGGTCACGGACTCCCTGCACATGCACATCCTACCCCTTCCTCGTCCCGGCTCCGACTAGAGTGCTCCAAGAACGAGAATTGTATCTCATATAAATAAATATAAAATATAAATATAAAAATTGTAGCCCATATAAATATCCAGAACCTGCTGCCCAAAATGGACGAACTAAGAGCATGGTGCCTTATGCATAAACCCAAAGCCATCATTCTTACAGAAACATGGCTATCCCTTAAAACCCCTGATGCAAATATCGCCATTCAGGGATAATCCATTTTTAGGAGAGATAGGTCAAAGAGAGGAGGAGGGGTGTTATTTTATATTGCAGACACCTTACAATTTACACTGTTAATGTCAGGGTCGCCTAGACCTCCTGCCGAGCCATAGCTTCCTTGTCCACTGGGTGTGCTGCTGCCTTCTGTTGGCTCTGGGTTCCTCTGTCTGTCTGTCTTCTTGTTGCTCCTGTCTCTGTCCTTTATAGCTTGCTTCCTGTCTGTTGCTTTTGCCTTTGCTTCTAGTCAGACTCCTATGCACATGCCTGTCTTTGATCCTGATCTATTTATGTACCTGTACCTGTATTATAGTCTGTTCACAGTAAAGGCCCTTGCTAGTAATCTGGCTTGTCCCTGTTTGTTCCTTGCTCCCTGGTCTCAGTCCCTGCTCCCCGGTCTCAGTCCCTGCTCCCCGTTCTCAGTCCCTGCTCCCGGACCTGTCCTGCTCCGCCTGTCCTGTTCCAGTTCCTCATTGCCGACCTCTGCTTGTTACCTGACTTCGCTACCTGCTGCCTGCTATGGACCCCTGCTTGTTACCTCACTTCGCTACCTGCCGCCTGCCTCGGACCCCTGCTTGTGACCCCTACTTCGCTTCCTGCTGTTCCGACCACCGAGATCCTACCCGCCACAGGAGTCTCCCGTGACAGTTAAATTGCCCATCAAGCCCACCCTCCTTTGAAATTCTAGTTGGCAAAATCTGCCTCCCCTTTTCTAAGCCCATCTTGCTTGCTGGCATCTACCGCCCCCCTAAAGCCCCTCTACAATCCCTGACTGATATCACCCAATTTCTTGGCTCCATTTCCTCTCTGAATGAGAAGAGTGAGCTGCTAGTTCTTGGGGATTTCAACTTCAATTGGCTTGACCCTAAAAACCACAAAATCCAGATACAACTCAAGTCACTTAACCTATCGCAACTCATTTCCTAACCCACACGGATAAACCTGAAATCGCACAACCATTCCTTGCTAGACTGGATTCTCTCCTCAAACCCCAGCAGAATCCAATCCTCTGGCATCCTTCCTGACATTTTCAGTGACCATGCAATAGTGTACTGTGTAAGGAAAATTAAACCGCCCCAATCAAGCCCTAAAGTTCTCCTCACTAGAACATTTAAAAACTTTAACCCACAACAGTTTCTGGATGACCTTACCAACTGCCCATGGCACAGAATCGATTTAATTCCCGACCCTGATTCTGCACTCGACTATTTCCAATCCGAGTTCTTAAAACTCTGTGATACCCATGCTCCACTACGCAAAATAAGGGTAAGAGGGGCCCACCTTCCATGGGTTACAACTGACCTTATTGCACTCTACCAGCTCAGGGATACCTTGTGGAAAAGCTACAAAGTAATTGGCACTACCAAGGATCTCAATCACTACAGATGCATGCGGAACATGTGCACAAGGCAAACAAGGCATGCAAAAGCACAATATTACTCTGACAATCTCCACCAAAATACAACAAACCCAGATAACTTCTGGAAGGTTATCAACAATATATTCCAGCCTCCTAACCATCAACAACCAAGTAATATCGCTAAGGGGGATATTACTCTGACAAACCCCACTGACATTGCAAATGCATTCAATGATTACTTTGTGGGGTGTGCCACTAACTTATTAGCAAAACGCAGCCCAAACCACAAACCTGAATCTCATCCTGGGAGTACCCCTATAGTCCCACCCCCTCCCAACACTGCCCACAATTTTCAATTTGGCCTAGTATCTGAAGAGGAGATTATACAAGCGCTCCTCAAACTAAAATTAAGCAGCCAATGTGGACCTGACTTACTACAATCTAGGTTCCTACGACTTGGTGCCCCAGCCATTGCCAAACCAATTGCGTCCATAGACAACTCTATCCTGTCTGCAGGCCATATCCCTAAGACATGGAAAACTGCCAGTGTTGTCCCAATCTTCAAAAGTGGGGACAAAAACACTGTCTCAAACTACAGGCCAATCTCACTTCTCCCAATTCTTTCCAAAGTCATGGAAAAATGTGTCCACTCCCAATTAAGCGATTTCTATACCAAGACAAATTTCCATAGCCAATTCCAATCTGGGTTTCGTCCCAAACACTCCACCGTAACTACCCTGCTAAAAGTTTGCAATTATTTATTTATTTATTTATAAAATATTTTACCAGGAAGTAATACATTGAGAGTTACCTCTCGTTTTCAAGTATGTCCTGGGGTGAATGCAATGAAATCCAGTGTGGAATGGAACGGGGACAACTCACTGGTGCAGTATTCCTAGATTTTGCCAAAGGCTTTTGACACAGTTGATCATGCTATCCTGCTTAACAAACTCCAGAGCTCTGGAATAGGGAAGCATGCGTTAAACTGGTTTCAGTCCTACATATCAGGAAGATCTCAACATGTGTCCATCTCAGGCTCTAACTCCAACCCCCTGGATATCACCTGTGGTGTCCCGCAAGGCTCTGTTCTGGGGCCCCTACTCTTCTCAGTGTTCATTAATGATCTTCCCACAGCTTGTAAGGAAGCCTCAATACACATGTATGCAGACGACACAATCCTATATGCACGCAGCCATAGCCTCTCTGACCTTCAACACATACTTCAGTCTGAATTTTTGAGACTCGTAAACTGGATTTCCCAAAACAAACTGTTTTTAAACACTGACAAGACTGTAACAATGGTGATTGGGACCAAGACTAAATTTTTAAAGCTTCCAGTGACTGAGCTCCTGATTAGAACCAACGCTAACACCACCCTAACCCCTGTCACTAGTTTTAAATACCTGGGCTTATGGTTTGACTCCCACTTAACATTCGGGATGCACATTGATACCCTGACAACCAAGACCTATGCCAAACTTTACAGGAACAAATCCTCCCTAAGACTCCTGGTCAGAAAGCGTATCGCACAGCAGATGCTAATGCCAATTATTGACTATGGAGACATAGTATATGGCTCAGCACCTCAAACCCACCTTGGCAAACTTGACACCCTCTACAATTCAATTTGTCATTTTGTTCTCCAATGCAACTACAACACACATCACTGCGATATGCTCAAAGAACTAGATTTGTCATCACTAGAGTCTAGGCGCAAAGTTCACCTTTCCTGTCTCACCGTCAAATACTTTCTGGGCAAGCTACCCAGCTACCTGAACAAGCTCCTCACCCCTACCACATGCAGCACCTATCACCTGAGATCAGACTCCAAAAGACTGTTCATGGTCCCAAGGCTCAACAAAGTATCCGGAAGTTCCTCCTTCTCCTACCATGCACCCCAAAACTGGAACAACCTACCAGAGACTCTCACATCCACCACCAGTTTAAGTTCTTTCAAATCTAAGGCTGTCTCACACTTTAATCTGGTCTGTAACTGTTTCATACGCTCATAATATATATTTTCTTTAACTATGCACGCAATGTCTTGTATATAATGTATACCCTGTTCATTTATGTAACTGTATTTGTAACCATGTATTATTTGTTTTACTCTGTGCCCAGGACATACTTCAAAACGAGAGGTAACTCTCAATGTATTACTTCCTGGTAAAATATTTTATAAATAAATAAATAATCTATCTGTGTGCAGGGGGAAGGTTGTAGCCACATTGGCTGTGCTAATTCAGATGGTCTCTGCCCCTGGGTATGCTGGGGGCTGTAGTTTCCACAGGTGTATTTCCTGGGATGGCTGCCTACTCGGCGCATGCGCGTTCACTCTATACATGGTGGCGCCCTGCAAGGGGAGCCACCGGCAACTCGGTCACCTGCGCACACACCCAGAGGTAAGGGGGCCCAGGGGGGGGGGACCCTGCTGTAACGGGTTTCCCCCCCCCCAATCGTAGATTATACTGTGTGGGTGCAGCGCCTCCACCTGCGATGGCTCCCACCAGAGGGGGAGTGGTTCCTCGCAGGACAACATAATAATTACATAGACAGCATGTATATTAACCATAACCTTTTACTAACATCCATATGACACCTCACATTGATAATAACCTGTGTCCCTCTCACTAGGAGACACTAACCATGACGTCTCGCAGGACGCTTCCCCAACACCAGGTGATCCCACCCAGTGTCCAAAGAACCCCACCCAATGTCCCGCACTCTTGCAGAGAGTCAATGGGTGACTGCGCAGTCACAATTTAAGCTAAGGGCCCGGTGGTGCACTTATGTATTGTAGATACCTGCCGAGCACTCCGGTGCTCGGGTCAGCAATACTTCACAAAGGATCAGTCGGGCGATGCCTCCTTCTGATCCTTCAACTGAACTCCTGGCACGTGGACAGTCAGGGCGGTCCCACTCTGGAATAGTCTCTGCGGACCCCAACGTGGGTCCGAACCGCTCCACAGGAACAGCAGCAGCCGCTGTGTCCCTATCTATCTAAGTGGCACGCGCATCACTATAGGCCGTCCCTATAGCACAGCAACCTGTAGTGGCTTGGGGAACTCCTAGGGGCCTACAGGGGTTAATGACCTGTCCCACTCCCCTAACTCTCCAAGTCCCCTAAGCCTCACTAATCCCAGCGCCTGCAGCAGCAAGCTGTAGCTCACTGGATGTTGCTGGCAGCCAACGCGCTGCGCAACAAGGTGCATGCCTGTCAGACCTCACAGCACTGACCGCCGTGACTCTGACAAGGCAGCACTCTAAACTAAGGGCAGCGTCCCTATCTTGGGCCTCCCTCAGCAATTACCCACTACCCTAGTGGGGGTTTGGGGCCTACCTGGGGTGTGGGTACCTATAGGGCCGCAGGAGCTGTACTCGCTCCCCGCACCCTTCCTTCCCTCACAGCTCCCCTGCTCCAACGGACTAACCTGAGTGACAGGGTCCCTCTCTCTAGAGCAGTCCCTGGCAACACTCTCTCTCAGAGGACACTCAGCTACCTCAGACCCTGGGGGTGCTGGCCTAGTACAGTGAGTCCTGGACTCCTGTACCCTACCTCCTTCCCTGGGCTGCTCCGGTCTCTGACTAACTAACGTGCTCCAAGCCCGCCAAATGTATCCATTTGCCTGGTGAGACTTCTTAAGCCCTATTGGCTCCCTGGCATCACGTGGGGCGCTCAAAGGCTCTTGGGATCTGTAGTCCCAGCTCAGAGCCTTCCCTGGTAGGCTAGGGCTTCGTGGGCTTTGCCTATGCTTTCCTGCGCCTGCGCAAGCATTAGGGGGCTGCCTCAACCTCCCCTCGGCTTTCCCTGCTCTCGCGCAACTTTGCCCTGTCTCTGGGGCGCTCCCTGCGCATGCGCGACTACTGCGCATGCGCGAACTAAGGGGCAATGGCGGCGCCCTTACCGCCCGGCTCCGGGAGCGCCGGGAGCCTTGAGATGCACGTGCGGCCTTGGCAACCGGCCGCACGCGTCCCCGGCAACCCCCGAGCCGGGACCTGACCGTCCTCTCCCCTGCCATCGCCGGACGGAGCCGTCATTGGACGCGGCGGCCCCCGCGATCGGCAGCAGGGTGAGGGGGGTGCTGAAGTGCTGGGGAGACATGGCTACATCCTCCCCCTGGTGAAAAACCCAACGTCCCCGCTTGGGGAACGACATCAATCGGCATAAGAGTTATATAATCAAAATGCATTGCACCGATAATACAACTTATCATTTTGACTTCACTCAACATGGTACATGACAATTCCCATACTATACCCGAGACTAGCTGAGACCTTTTGTGTGGTGCCCCTAACTGATCATGTGGGGGTACCTCACTTTTGCATCCGTGAGCCTCCCCCAGAAAAATCTCTTGAAGAGCACACTCTGGAGTGACAGTCACTGGTTCTTCGCTACTTCCTTCCCCTGGTGGACGGAATAGCACCATGTCTCTTAAGCAGGCCTTTACCCGGTCATCCGCGGCTTGGATGCGGTAGACCAGGAGGCCAGGACCTTTCCCGCGGTCCACTACGTGGTGACTGGAGCGTTCCTCTTTGGGCTTCAAGGAGAAAATTTTCACTACACAGTCCTTGTCCCTACGGACTTTCGAGGCTTCCACTGGGAAGCGAAAACTGGACAATGTCGCTTTCTTCAAAGTCTCTGATTCACCCGGCAGGGGGTAAAGGCTTGATACCTTACCACTACGGTGATTCCCGGTGGCCAACAGGTCCTCGGGGACGCTGTCAGTTCCCACCTCGGCTGTCTGGGGACCTGTCCACAACACTTCTGGGACAGTCCACTCACTGACTTGGAACTCGGGAGCGTTGGATCAAAGTCCTGGGACCATTTGGGTCAGAGCGTACGGGCTCATACTCAGTTCAGGAGCCGCAACTCTGGCCTTCTTCACGGCCACCTCCATCGGAGCCTGTGGCGAGCAAAGGGGTTCCTTACCACTCTGCTGGCTTGCGATGGGCTTCTCTTCTTCTGGAACGATAGGCGGTGGATACTGATCCGTTCGCCCCACTGGACAGCTACCTTCTAAGGAGGACACCTCCACCAGGACGCGATGCAGAGGGGAGCCCTTCGCCCGGGTGACCAGACTTAAGGAGCCATCGTGCTCCGTGGTCACCTGGAGGCTCACCCCCAACACCCCTGGGGCAGTCAACTCACCCTTGTTGTCGGTAGGTACTGGTCCCCATTCTAGGACCGATGGTACCATAGGAATAAGCCGGACAGGCCATTGTAGGGCACACGGGCCCACAGCAGGGTCCGCAACATCGGGATACACTTCCTCTAGGGCACACGGGCCCACAGCAGGCTCTGCATCCGCCGAGATAGTGTGTTCGTTGATTTCACTAAAGTGGTCGGCCGGCAGGCGCATCACCACAAGTGACTGGTCACTGGATTCACTAAAGGAAGATGGGGGTATAGACACCTTACCCTGTGATTCCTCTGTCTCCTCGGTTGGTTCGCTCGGTTCCATACACTGGCGACACACTTTATTCGAGCTCGGCTAGTCCCACGAATTCAGGTATACCCGGGTGTATTGAGGTTTGTGACTGTTTTCTGCCCGAGTGCATTGAGTTATTTTCCGGCAGGGATTGAAGCATTTTATTCCCGCTGGCTGCAATACTGCACAGTACATATATATATACTGCATTACAATTCATGAATTTATGCCATCTGGTAGACACGCGAAGCATTGCAGCCTATTAAATCCTAATCATTATCATTTAACAGATCAGCCGCCCATCAGCCAGGCATGAACCCAGGCTGGGAAGGCAAATGCAACGGGGCTTGTCAGAGGTGAGGAGCGGCGCATTCCAGGTATCTGCCAGGTACATACCGGGTATTTGCTCGAATAAAGTGTGTCGGTGCAGTAGCTGGCTGGACTGGGTTCTGTGGGTCCTGCTCAGGAATCGGATCTAGAGTGTACACGAGGGCACACGGGCCCTCCAAAATGTCTAATAGAGGGGTAGACGGGTTAGCTATACTGACCGGCTCTGTATTAACGTCGACCCTGGCTTCCTCTGCGGGTTCTGCTGCCTGCAGCGGCACTGGCTTCATGAACTGTGCCCCGCAGTCGGTACACTGGTGCCCGTGGGTAAAGTCAACCACGGGGCAATCACAATCGCCCAGGCAGCATAGTAGGCGTTCTTCCCCATCTACCACCGTCGGCGCGACCGCTACTGGCAACGTGGATAACACATCTTTCCACTTACCAATCCTCGTCCAGCCTTCTAATAACACGGGCATACCACCAGGGGGGAGTCCGACTTTGGGACCCTTATGTCTCTATGCATCCGCGGGTGTGTACCTCTGCATTCTGGGCTGTCTTTGCTGGAGACAGTCGTTACTGGTTGAAACTCACTGTGCTTACTCCCCCTGGTGGAATCTGAAGGAGGGGCACTTTCTACAAGGGAGTGGGTCTGGCTCGGCACTGACTCACTCACATTGCAGGGGCGGGGCTTAGGTTTTCCCGCCAGTCCCGGACGGTTCTCTGCAAAATCATTCTGCGCCTTGAGCGCGGCACCACGTGCCTTCTGCCAACTTGGGGAAAGTTGCCATGGCGCAGGGTCAGCGTAGACTAAAGGGTAACCCTTCGGCGGGCACCCAGGCATAAACAATGTGGATGGTGCCTCTGCCAGGCATATATCCTCAAAGGGATGGCCACAAAAAGTAGGGTTCTCCACCGGGAGGTGGGGTCTTGCTCTTCATCTACCATACAGGCATACGACCACCCGGGGATTTCACGCATATGCTTACAGATTTTTGTATCTGATAGACGTGCGGGAAGGCCTCCTACAGCCACCACACGGCGGGGGCTAAACTCTTGCCTCAAAGCCCAGGCAAGGACCTCGCGTCCGGACTTGACAAACATGGTAAAATAGGGCTTGGACAGTTTGAAAACAAAACACAGGGCACCCCAGGTCTCTCTCAGCAGCGCCTCCAAATGTAATGGGTTTCCCCCCCCCAATCGCAGATTATACTGTGTGGGTGCAGCGCCTCCACCTGTGATGGCTCCCACCAGAGGGGGAGTGGTTCCTCGCAGGACAACACAATAATTACATAGACAACATGTATATTAACCATAACCTTTTACTAACATGCATATGACACCTCACATTGATAATAACCTGTGTCCCTCTCACTAGGAGACACTAACCGTGACGTCTCGCAGGACGCTTCCCCAACACCAGGTGATCCCACCCAGTGTCCAAAGAACCCCACCCAATGTCCCGCAATCTTGCAGAGAGTCAATGGATGACTGCGCAGTCACAATTTAAGCTAAGGGCTCGGTGGTGCACTTATGTATTGTAGATACCTGTCGAACACTCCGGTGCTCGGGTCAGCAATACTTCACAAAGGATCAGTCGGGCGATGCCTCCTTCTGATCCTTCAACCGAACTCCTTGCACGTGGACCATCAGGGCGGTCCCACTCTGGAATAGTCTCTGCGGACCCCAACGTGGGTCCGAACCGCTCCACAGGAACAGCAGCAGCCACTGCACTATAGGCCGTCCCTATAGCACAGCAACCTGTAGTGGCTTGGGGAACTCCTAGGGGCCTACAGGGGTTAATTACCTGTCCCACTCCCCTAACTCTCCAAGTCCCCTAAGCCTCACTAATCCCAGCGCCTGCAGCAGCAAGCTGTAGCTCACTGGATGTTGCTGGCAGCCAACGCGCTGCGCAACAAGGTGCCTGCCTGTCAGACCTCACAGCACTGACCGCCGTGACTCTGACAAGGCAGCACTCTAAACTAAGGGCAGCGTCCCTATCTTGGGCCTCCCTCAGCAATTACCCACTACCCTAGTGGGAGTTTGGGGCCTACCTGGGGTGTGGGTACCTATAGGGCCGCAGGAGCTGTACTCGCTCCCCGCACCCTTCCTTCCCTCACAGCTCCCCTGCTCCAACGGACTAACCTGAGTGACAGGGTCCCTCTCTCTAGAGCAGTCCCTGGCAACACTCTCTCTCAGAGGACACTCAGCTACCTCAGACCCTGGGGGTGCTGGCCTAGTACAGTGAGTCCTGGACTCCTGTACCCTACCTCCTTCCCTGGGCTGCTCCGGTCTCTGACTAACTAACGTGCTCCAATCCCGCCAAATGTATCCATTTGCCTGGTGAGACTTCTTAAGCCCTATTGGCTTCCTGGCATCACGTGGGGCGCTCAAAGGCTCTTGGGATCTGTAGTCCCAGCTCAGAGCCTTCCCTGGTAGGCTAGGGCTTTGCGGGCTTTACCTATGCTTTCCTGCGCCTGCACAAGCATTAGGGGGCTGCCTCAACCTCCCCTCGGCTTTCCCTGCTCTCGCGCAACTTTGCCCTGTCTCTGGGGCTCTCCCTGCGCATGCGCGACTACTGCGCATGCGCGAACTAAGGGGCAATGGCGGCGCCCTTACCGCCCGACTCTGGGAGCGCCAGGAGCCTTGAGACGCGCACGTGTCCCCGGCAACCCCCGAGCCGGGACCTGACCGCCCTCTCCCCTGCCATCGCCGGACGGAGCCGCCATTGGACGCGGCGGCCCCCGCGATCGGCAGCAGGGTGAGGGGGGTGCTGAAGTGCTGGGGAGACCTGGCTACACTGCTATATTCCCATTTTTTAACTATTAGAAATCCAACCTGTTAATAGTAGAGGAAATATAATGTTTATCAATTCAGCCTTCAGATAGGCTATATGTAGGTCTCCAAGCAAACTATGAGACAGTTAGTGTCTATTAATTGACTGAACTGGTTAATTCATGTACCGCCAAGCCTTTGATGGATAAAACACAAAAGTTTCTCCTTGAGGTAATTTTAACAAGAGATTTACATCAATGCAACATGCCCAATTCTGTTGAAAGGTAACACTCAAGAGGCAGGATTAGGATTTTCACTGAAGTCTGAAAATGAATTTCATTTTCTTCAAATGATAGGAAAAAAGGGAAATTTAGTTAGTGTTTTTGCTATGCAAAAATGTATTTAGCTAATTACCATGCAATGTCGATTACTGTATTTTCCTATTCACATAGAAATACGAAGTTACAGCAACACACTTCTGACAACCAGTAACTTTGACTCGATGTGTGTAAACATACAGCTGTATTTCTATGGTTTTCTGAAAGGATTCATATTGATAAAAGAGTGATCGGAATTCAGATTTATAACAACGTGTTAAAATATTACAGTGGTTCCCTTGCGCTGTTATTGGAATAAATATGCGGCACATTTCCATAGTACTGAGAGCTATTTATATTGTGCACAACTACAAGACATTGCATCTGTAGCCCTGGTCTCCAGCGGCTCCTAGAGACCCCTCTCCTTTGGAGCAGCGCGGGCGCGGGTGCGTCCGGAGCCAACGACGGACCCGACGGCTGCTTCCAAAGGTGGGGGCCGGAGCAGGGAGCAGCGCGCTACCTCAGAGCTGGGGCCGGTTGCCGGGGACGCAAGCGGGCCGGTTGCCGGGGACGCGAGCGGGCCGGTTACCGGGGACGCGATCGGGCCGTTGCAAGGGCCGCGGTCGCGTTGCAAGGTGCGTTGTGCATGCGCTGGGGCTAGGAGCGCCGGGAGGCCCACAGATAGCTCGCGCATGCGCAGGTAGGAGCCCGTGAATACCCTAGCCTACCAGGGAAGGCTCTAGGCAGGGACTACGAGTCCCATAAGCCTCTGCGCGCCCCATGTGATGCCAGGGAGCCAATAGGGCTTAGGATCTCTCTGCAGAAAGGATACATTTCGCACGCTGAGCCGACGCTAGTCAGTTGGAGCTGGAAGGGGAAGGAAGGGTGTAGGGAGCGAGTGAAGCTCCTGTACCACGTAAGGTCCCCCATATCCCAGGTAGACCCCAACTCCCCACCAGGCTAGTGGGTAATTGCTAAGGGACGGCCCCAGGTTAGGGGTTCTGCCCCTAGGTGTGTGTGTGCTGTCTTGTCAGAGTCACGGCTGTCTGTGCTGTGAGGTCTGACAAGAAGGGACAGTGTTTGTGCAGCATGTTTGCTGTACGCACCCAGCAGGTTGCAGTGCATTGTTGCAGGCGCTGGGAGTACTAGGTAGTTAGAGTCAGGACCGGGAAGAGCTAAGGGATCGGAGCAGGTCAGTAACCCCTTAGGCCCCAGATAGGTTCTCACTCCCCAGTTTGTGGTGCTACAGGGACAGGCCCTAGGTTAGGGACCCTGTCACAGTAGCGCTAGTGTTAGATAGGGACACCTCGGACGCTGCGCTTCCCGTGAAGAGACTTGGGCCCACAGAGACTATCTCCAGGGTGGGATCACCCCTGGCGGACCCATGCGAGGAAACATCGGATCAGACGGGATCACCAAGAGGCAGATCCTTTTCGAAGTGCTTGCAGGCCCGAGTGCAGGAGCGCTCGGCAGGTACCCCATAAGTGCACTAACCAATCCGAACATTCTCATAACACATAGTGGCAGCGCTGACCACGGGACAACGGGGTTGGGCTGTGGGCACCGTGTGGGGATGTTATAATACGTTGATGTTATAGGGTTCATATGCTCTTAAGTAAATGTGTTGGGGGAGCGTTCTGCGCGACGCCATAGTCAGTGCCGCCTCTAGAGAGGGACACCCGTTATTCTGTGTATGGCATTTGTGTCGTATGTTCCCAAGTAAAGGTATTAGTTATTATACATTACGGTGTGCGAGTTATTTGTATGTGTCCTGCGAGGAACAATTCCTGCTCTGCTTGGAACCATCGCAGGTGGAGGCGCTGCACCGAGTACAAGGTTACTCTTAATATAATTGCCCCAGGTTCCCCGTGGCGGAAGCCCTCCTGTGAGCCTAACAGGTAAAGCACCACACCTGGTAAAACTGTATGTTCTCCGCACCCACACTATATCTGCGATTGGGTGGGGTGGAATACCCGTTACACATCATTCTCCCAAATTTCCCATAAGTCAATAAATAATTTGCAAACTGTGCTTAAAATACCAAAAACATGAGACTTTATATACAGTATGATGCTGCAATATGCTGACTCACTTGTGTTTTTTTGTAATACGGACCAAGCAGGGGTGAAAGAAAGTGGTTTCTAAACAAATAAAATACAGGGAGACTGACATTCAGAGGGCTTTTGAGCAGGGACTCCATACGCCACGTAAAGATCTTTTATCTAAGAGAAATAAATCTAGAGATGGCAATCAGAATACACCATTATGTTTTATGACACAACATAGCCGTCAGGCCCATGCAATTCAAACTATTATTTCAAAACATTGGAATGTTTTAAACCTTGATTCAAAATTTTAACCTTCTATTCAAAAATTTACCGAGATTTTTGTTTAGGAAAGCTAGAACTTTATCAACCTATGTTTCACCTAGTTTATTTACTTCATCTGTGGAAAAAAATAGAGATTTTGTACCACCAGTAGGTTTCCATAAGTGTGGATTTCGCAAAATTTGCCCTTATGCTCAATCTATAAAAACCATACATACAAAAAAAATATAGAGATAAGATTAAAATCAAGAGTTTTATTACGTGTAATACTCATTATGTAGTCTATATGTTAACATGTGGATGCGGAAAGAACTACATTGGGAGAACAATACATCCATTAAAATTACACATAATGGAACACATTAGATCTATAAAAAACAAAGATCTAAGATTTCCAGTTGCGAGACATTTCACTGAATGTCCTATGGGTAAACTAAATCTACTCACATTCAGTGGAATTGAATATATTCCCCCTTCGATTAGACGGGGAGTTTGCCAGAATATTTTAAATAAAAAAGAAATGTTCTGGATTTTTTCTATGGACAGTTTAATCCCTAATGGTATCAATATCGATTGGGAGATCAAACATTTTTTATAATAATAATAATCATTTTTTGTGATCTCCTTTTTCTTCACACATCCCATTTGAGACATTATAGGCTACTCTATTTGACTATACTTGACTTCTGTTGTTGTTGGTGTCCTTTTGGTCATAATCCCCTTTTTTGTCATGATTCCTGTATGTAATTTTTGGGTCCTATTGATTGAGATTCATTTGGCACACTGATGTCCAATTACATTATCCAATAAATTATCTGGCCTTATATATATTAATTAGATTGATTTATTTTCAATCATATTTATTTGATTATTTTTCAAATTGGAGATATATTTGACCATTTTTAGGTTCTTATTAATAAAGTACACTATATACAATTACAATAAGTACGCTATATACAATTATGATGTTATATACACATAAAGTATTTTTACCAACAAGTATTACTCATCATCTCTAAATGTATCCAATAATATGAAAAGTTATCTATATGGCAGATTGTTAGGATAATGTATATTTGGACATTTTTTGCAAAGTGTCTACCAATCAGTGATTAATTTCATTCTCTTTTCTTTGATGTTATTGTTAACACACATGAAGATGTATGTATAATCCCTAAAATCATCATCATTATATAGAACACCTTCATTAAGTGTAATTATGTATCATCTTATACAATATATATATTTGAGTTTCATTCCAATATATATATCCATCTTCAATTAATTTCTTTATGGATTTTTGTAATGAAGTCCTTTATGATTATTTGTATGAATTTTTCTCCTTTATGTACAATCTGGTTTTACATTTGTACACATTGTTCACAATTTTGTATTTTTAATATAATTTTTCATTTTTTTTAGTTATAACATGTATTCACATATATAGTGTAGTTCACATTTTATAGATTAGTATATTCTTTCATCATTTCATTTATTATTCATATAGATGCCCTTGCATTTACTTGATTTTAATAGTGTTTAATCTAGGTTCTTTATACATTTTTCATTATATATAATCGTTGGTAGTAGATATGAACATAATAGATATCAGTTTATGATTGATTTCTTTCTCCCAACTGTTATTACATGTATGTAGTTTTGTTAACATGTTTTTAATTCATTCGTGCATTTGTATCTTTGTGACAGACTAATGTGTAAATGTATAATAATCCTGTAGATGTACACCACTGGAAAAGTTCCCCTAGAGTAGCATTTACATAATGGTCAGCTTCTCCCCAACTGAATAATGGAGAAAATAGAGTACTCACATGTAAGGCAGTTCATCCTGTTGCGGGCATCAAGCCAGTCAGTAGCAGAAAAAAACAATCCAAAGGATTAGGGCGGAGCACAGCTGTAGAACAGATTGGGGCTAACACCAGCAAATTGAGGTTAAAAAGTTAAACTTGAATCCATGGCATGTACATGGGGAACACCAGGTAAAACACTCTGACGCGTTTCAGGCAGACACCCTTTATCAAAGAGTATACAGCTGTGCTCCACTCTAATCCTTTGGATTGTTTTTGAAGTGAAACTTCTTTGTGGCACCTCATTCGTAATGGGACAAAAATGGATTGTGGGGACAGAAAATGAAACGGATGTGACGTCACAGTGCTGGCAGTTGAGGCCGGGCTGTGTTCTGGCAAATCACATCTGACGTCGCTCCTAACCGTCTTTGTTCCCCCCCACACGGCCGCTTATACGCTCCCTCCCACTCGCTCAACATTTACTCGCCGCCGCAGCTCCTAACGAGCGTCGCTCCCCCCACCCGCTGACATGCTCCCCCTCAAAATGTAATCGCTGCCGCCACTCCTAACTCTCCCCCACACCGGACGCCACGGCTCAGAGACCCGGTGCAGGACCTCAGCCTGAGGAGATACAGCCACTCCTAACTGCCGCCATTCCCCGCCCATTGACATGCCGCGCATGCACGTTAGTCATGGCGATGCTCAAGACGCCATGGCTTTCCTCACATGGACACTGCAGCCCACACTGTTCCCCGGGGCCCTATGCAGGCCCTGATCTCCCGCGGCCTCTCCTCCCGGTGCATGCCGTGTCCCTGCAGGCCTCCCCCGGCCGAGGCATGGAACGGCTCCTGCTCCGGTAACGGGGGGGGGGGGAGGGGTTGAGTGCGCTGCGTCCCCCACAGTACCATCAGAAGGGGCATCCCTGCAGCGCTCCCCTCCGAGCCGCCTCCAGCTGACGATGACGCGCTGCCCCCCTCCCCCCGCCACTGCCTCCATCGCCTCTGTGCCGCGATCTGGTAGGAATGATGGGGACTGGGGGGAGGACAAGGGTGCTGGGGGCAGGAAAAGGGTGCTGCAGGGAAAAGATAAGGGTGCTGGGGGGAGGACAAGTGTGCTGGGGGGAGTCAGGAGAGAGGGGGCAGGACATACACACACACACACACACTGACTGACACACACACATTGACTGACTGACACACATACACACGCACACTCTGACACACGCACACACTGACACACGCACGCACACACTGACACACGCACGCACGATCTTGACACACGCACGCACGACCTTGACACACGTACGCACACTCTGTGAGTTCCCCTCCCCCCGTGAGCTCCCCCACCCGCTCAACATCCATGATGCTGGTACTACTGCCAATAAACATGACCCCGCCAATCAAATTTACTCATGCTCTAAGCAGTAATAATATTATTGTTACTTTATATGTTGCTGACAACACACAAAGACGTTTCACTTACTATGCGCGTGCACAGCACACACAGCTTTTTTTTTTCTACTGTAGGTAAAGGTTGTTATACTTCGAAGCCAATTTACACCGATACGTTTAGGTGCTACAAATTACTACATTTGTTTAACTCACTCAGATAGGTGACAGTTTTAAATAAATAATATGTCAGCAAAGATTGTTAGTCAGAAAAAAAGTGTATCCTTCGAACTAAGTCATTGTACACTTTTAATAGCTCTTTAAAATCATTTTGGCCCATATTTACTAAGTTTTGCTATTCAATAATATACCTCCTGGAGCTGGAAGATGCCTTACAGCCCAGTCATTGAGTGGACTGTAAGATGTTTTACAGTGCCACAAGGTGTACTATGTGCCCTTGCCCATGTTTTAAGTAGTTTATGTTTTATAGACAAAAGTTGGATACACTGACATGAATAAGCTAGTACTTGTTCACTATAATGCAGTGCTCATGTAAGAGACATACAATCTACATACCTGTACAATTTTGACGTTTACGGAAACTTAGCAATTACTGATAGAAACACAACTGCGTGAATCTGCCTGAATTGTTTTGTTTGTTTTAGTTACTGAAAACCTATCCTTTTTGGCTTACTTTCGTAACTTCCAAATTTAGCTAGAATATAAAGATGCAATGCCTGTTTGTTTGCAAAAAACAACATTTTAATAACAACTTAACAATCTAATCGTCTTCATTAAACATATGAATAATACCCGACCCAAACATTTCGCTGTTTGGTTTCTTTGGAAATGAAGTTGAATTCAGATTTCATCTGGGTACTGCTCTTCGATCAAGTTTTTACTCAACGTCAAGACCTGTTAAAGAACCAATAAAGATACTGTAAGTAGGGGGATAAGCAAAAGTTTTTGCCTATGAGAATTCCCGTTTAGTACATTGTAATATAACACAAACAAACTTATTTTTTTTGTAAGAATGTGTCAATCACCTAGACTGATTTCCTTAAACTTGTCACTGCCAGTGTTTTATTTTTGGCCTAGAAGGAACTGCATCCTTGAGCCTGGGTAGAACAAATAATCATTTGCAAAATAGTAGGCTGCCCTCAATTTCCCAAAATAACCTGACACTTTCCTTCCCTTAACAAGATAATAAACGAATAATTAGTTCACAGTCGCTACCATTCCAAGTATCCGTCCGCACCTCCTTCTCTTACCGTGCACCTCACACCTGGAACAATCTACCTGAGACTCTCAAAGCCGCCACCAGTCTAAATTCTTTCAAAACTAAAGCTGTCTCACATTTTAATCTGGTCTGTAACTGTGTTATACGCCTAAAAGATAAAATATGTTCAACTGTTCATGCAATGTCTTTATACATGTAGCCCCTTGCTAAAACCAGGTCTGGGTCATGCATTAAGGCTATATTCTATGCTGACAGTGTGGAGGTTTAGGCCTTGCCCCCGCTGCCTACTACAGCGTCCGCTGTGGCGGACGCTGCGCGCACGAGAGCCCTCCCCGCAATGGCGCCGGGCCTGCTGCGAGGGAGGGCCGCAGCGCTCGCGCGAGAGCTATTCCTGCTCTCAATAGAAATGAGAGCAGGACTCGCGTCGAGCGATTAGGCACGCCCCCCGGCGGTTCAGCCAATGAGGGCGAACCTGCTGGGTGACGTCATGGCCGCGCCCCCATCACTCCTCCGCCACGCCCCCCCGGTCTCTCCTCCTGCAGTGAGCTGCAGACCGGGGAATCGGCTGAACGCGCCGCCAAAAGCTCGGGCGCGCGTTACAGCGGAGAGACCGGGGCCTTAGCCTTAATCCTTTGCATTTAGTCTTGCATGAGAGCTAGCTCAGAGCTAGGCTACAATGTTGCAGCTTCCTGGCACTAGGCATGACTCAGAGCTACAGTAGGAAGATTCTAGTAGCTCATGTGACCAGTGAGGTTATGCTGTGCAACACTTTGTTTTGCCCAGAGACTTGGGAAGGAAAGGTTCACACCCCCAGGGTATGTAAATTGGGGAACCGCCCTTTAGGATTAGGTTTGTTCTTGAGTCGTGAGTGGCGAGCTGGGTTAACTGGGGCCCAGTTGTGCCAGAGTATAGACCCCAGGGAAGGCAAGCAGAGCAGCAAGCCATATAATCAGGCAGGAGAATAAAGGGTAAGTCTTTCTCCTTGCACAGATCATAGAGGAGGGAGATTCCTATCTGTATTGTATTGTATTGTATGTCTTTATTTATATAGCGCCATAAATGTACATAGCGCTCCACAGTAGTAATACATATGTAGCCCTGGTCTCCAGCAGCTCCTTGAGACCCCCCTCTCTTGGTGCAGCCCGATCGTGGGTGCCGCCGGAGCCAGCGACGGACCCGACGGCTGCTTCCAAGGGTGGGGGCCGGAGCAGGGAGTAGTGCTCTGCCTCCGCGAGCGGGCCGGTTGCCGGGGACGCGATCGGGCCGTCGCTAGGGCCGCGGTCGCGTCTCTAAGGTCCCGGCGGCTTGGGAAGCAGGGCGCCACCATTGCTATGCGTGTTGCGCATGCGCAGGGACCAGATAGCACAGAAGGCCCCCAGATAGCTCGCGCATACGCGGAAGGTAGTGCAGGGGTAGGGAGAAGTCGCACGAGAGCAGGGAAAGCCCAGGGGAGGTTAGGGCAGCCCGAGATAGATCGCGCAGGCGCAGATGAGCTCGCCAAAAGCCCGCGAAGCTGTAGCCTATTAGGAGAGGCTCTGAGCAGGGACTACAGATCCCATGAGCCTCTGTATGCCCCACGTGATGCCAGGGAGCCAATAGGGCTTAGGATCTCCAGGCAGGCAAGTGGATACATTTGGCGGGCTTGGAGCACGCTAGGCAGTCAGAGACCGGAGCAGCCCAGGGAAGGAGGTAGGGTACAGGAGTCAGGAACTCCCTGTACTAGGCCAGCACCCCCAGGGCCCGAGGTAGCTAAGTACCACACAAAAGTGAGTGTTGCCAGGGACTGCCCTAGGTTAAGGGACCCTGTCACTCAGGATTATCAGTTGGAGTCAGGGAGCTGTGAGGGAACGAAGGGTGCGGAGAGCGAGTGCAGCTCCTGCATCCATATAGGTACCCACACCCCAGGTAGGCCCCAACTCCACACTAGGTTAGTGGGTAAGTGCTGAGGGAACCCCAAGATAGGGACGCTGCCCTTAGTTTAGTGCTGCCTTGTCAGAGTCACGGCTGTCAGTGCTGTGAGGTCTGACAGGCAGGCACCTTGTTGCGCAGCACGTTGGCTGCCAGCATCCAGTGAGCTACAGCTTGATGCTATAGGCGCTGGGACCCGTTAGGTAGAAGTGAGGCTGAGGGGACTTGGGTAGTTCGGAAGGAGGTAGTGCGAGTGCAGGGGGTCAAGGACCCCTGCATAAGATAGGCTACCCTTATAGGCCCCTAGGAGTTTCCCCCAAAGCCATTACAGGTTGCTGTGCTGTAGGGACGGCCTATAGTATAGCGCGTGTCACTTAGTGCTGTAGGGACAGGTCCTATGTTAGGGATCCTGTCACAGTAGGGTAGATTAGATAGGGACACAGCGGACGCTGCGTTTCCTGCTAAGAGGTTCGTATCCAAGTTGGGGTCCTAAGAGACGATTTCCAGGTTGGGACCGCCCTGGCGGTTTGAGTGCAAGGAGTCCGGTTGGGGATCAGATGACGTCATCCTACGACTGATCCTTTGTGAAGCCAGTTGGAGATCCGAGCACGGGAGTGCTCGGCAGGTACTATCTAACATACAAGTGCACCAACGGGCCCTTAGTATAAATAGTGACTGCGCAGTCACCCATTGACTCTCTCTGCAAGAGTGCGGGACATTGGGTAGGGTTCTTTGGACACTGGGTGGGATCACCTGGTGTTGGGGAAGCGTCCTGCGAGACGTCGCAGTTAGTGTCTCCTCGTGAGAGGGACACCTGTCATGTTAGGTGTTATCTTATTTTCCTAAGTAAATGGTATCAGTTATTATATATCACTGTGTGTGAGTATTGGTTATTAGTCATTGTCCTGCGAGGAACCACTCCCCCTCTGGCGGGAGCCATCGCAGGTGGAGGCGCTGCATCGTTGTAAGTGAGTACCCCTAGTATAAATGCCCCAGGTTCCCCGTGGCGGAAGCTCAGCCCTCCTGTGAGCCAACAGGTATAGCACCAAACACCGAGTAACACTATATGTTCCCTGCACCCCCACACTGTATCTGCGATTGGGGGGGGGGGAAACCCGTTACACATATCATATACCACACTGTGGTGTCCATGAGCTAGGAGACCAATAGCAGCTACCCTAACATGCGAGAGGGTGAAGCCAGCCTCAGCCTACACGTGTAAGGGGTAGTGTGAGGTGCTAGTTCTGATGACCTACAGGGAGCTAAAACCTGTCCTGATTGTTGCTGTTTGAACATGCTGATCCTGCTGACAAACCTCAACCTGTTTGCAATGTTCCTGGCAGTCTGTGATAAGTTACTGATCTACAAGTTCCTGCAAGGGGTCACCCCTGCCTCCGACAGAGCTCTTGCAGGTGAAGATGCTGCACCCTATCCTGTGAAAGAGAATATCTACCCTCCAAGCACCCTGTACTGCGGAGGCCCAGGCTCCTGGATACCTACAGGTGAGCATCACAAACACAATATCCGCCTTCTATCTCCCTTGGGTGAGGGGGGGGCGGGAGGAACGAGAGGTAACTCTCAATGTATTACTTCCTGGTAAAACATTTTATAAATAAATAAAAATCCTTATTTTCACAGTATAAACTCCTAGACACAACCACATTATTATTATTATTAGTATTATTTTAGCAGCCCCTGTATATATAAATATTTACATTTACCACGGGCATTTTATAAACATTATCTTTATTGTCTTGTCAATTTGACAAAAAAAAAACTGTAATGAGAGAATTGCACTAGTGTTTGCCACAAAAAGCATGTCCCCACATAATTTGCACTACCAAAGACACCCTGACATTTTTAGTTCTGTGGATGATTACAAACAATGTTACTAGAATTATTCCCTGTAGTATTTAAATAATGTCCTAATTACTGTGTATAGAAAAACAATAGCTTGACGACTGGTGATTTTTGTATGTGGCAGTGGGTAGGCTTTTTTCCTAAGCAAGTATCATGTTCACAACAGCATTATTTCACTGATAAATTGATGGCAATGTAATACCGGTCTTGTTGAGAAGTTGTGTGTTTGTGGTCTTTGGAAAAACTCAGTATTCATACAGGTAAAACATGGCCAAGCACTGCTCTTTCCTCAGAGAGCACTTGTGTGTGTTTTTTTTTTTTTTTACAGGTTTACGGCAGAAATAAAATACAAATATGTGATAAAAAATGAATGAAAAGAAATCGACACGGACATTCAAACATTTTTATCTGTCTGTCGATACCCACTCAACCATCCAAGCTCAGCCACATTCAGGTATCTTCCATCTAATTCACCACCAGGCCACTGCTGTAAAGCTTGTGTGTGGTTGTCATGGGAGACCAGACATTTACACCTTTTTACCAGGATCATACATTGCGCAAAACAGGTAAAGTGAAATAAATTGTGAATTTATTCGCAGGAAAAGGCATACACACAATGGAAACAAACTACATAAGAAAAGACACACTTACTTGGGAACTGGGGTAAAAACTAGACTTTCCTAGCTAAATGGTGCATTAAACAAGAGTCTTTAGTTGACTGGGACTTAGCCCAAAATGTCTTGGAACCCAAATCAGCATGAAGTTCTAGACACCACTGCTCCCTTCCCTCCGGAGGACTTTAAATCACTTGACAGGGACTTGGCTCCAAACGTCCTGGAACTAAAATCGGCTTGAAATCCCAGCCACGACTGCTACGTTCGTTTTTGAGAACTTGGTCCCAAAAAGCTGGACTTAGAAAATATTTTGCCTTGGTTTTCTGAAGCCGGTCTCTTGCTATTTGCGCAACAGCATCTTTTGGTCATTTCAAATTTTTCACTTGTCTTCTGGCGTTTAGAATCTTCTGAACTGATTGGCTGAGGGATTTTTATAGTATTTTGGAGTTCATTCACAAAATACTATAGCCAATCACAGCATGGGAACGTTCTTGCCAGCCAATAAGAGCGATGCCGGTCCTGTGAAGCCGGGCAAGCAGGGATTCTGGATCAGCCAAGGGCATGCGCAAGTTTGCCACCTTAGCCACTTGCTATTCAGATGTCACCCACTGGGTTAGGCTCCTCCAAGTCTGGTGGGGCAAATCATAGTCCAGAGGACTTTCATTCATCCCAGGACATGGGTACTTGAGTCCTTCCCTCCTGCCCAAATGGTCTTCACACCTCAGGCTTCCTCTGTGTGGATTTCATGTCCAATGTCTGAGCAGACTCACTGGCACCAAGTTGGTAGCCCAGTGGCTCGCTCAGAACATTGGTTCTGAAAGTCCCAGCTCATAATACTGTGCACAACAGTACATACTATATTAAACCAATGTTTATAAAAATACTGTTACAGGTCCTAAGTCTCTGGGTATTGGGAATAGAATAAAAAGCTGCACTTTATTTTCTATTAGCCTATATTCCCCATACACTATGCAATAGACTAGGACTGGACTTTAAAAATCCCTCACAACCTTATATGGCCGGAGCATCCCCAGAACCTCTGTACTGGTTCTGAGTGACCTGGGCATTAACTGGGTATCCTCCTTAACTTAGGCACCCCTCATAGTTACCGGGACACTTTGCATCTCTATTCCCCTTTTACCCTTCTGGGCTGTGCTGAAGCAGGGAACCCTAGCGGCGAGTCACGCAAGCATTTTCAAGGGGAGATATTGTTGGACAATGTGCCTATATGTATCCGGGAATCAAGCAGGATTCTCAGGTACATTTTTGGGGTATTCAGCAACTCTAGACCCTGACTACCTAGACACATTCTGACAACACTTTCTCCGCAAACCCTCCCCCTTGAAACTTATATCCTAGCAATCCCTGCTTGCTGGCATCCCTGGCAAGGCAAAAACACAAACGATCTTAATATTTGCATAATTATACATGAAGCAAATACAACAGTTGGGCTCGAGCTCACACTCTCGAACCCCAAAACATGGATCAGAGGTAACCAAACGGGCTTAACCTTTATTTGTGAGCCTGGTTACCCCCTCACCATCACAGTGGTAACCTTATACAATCAGGGTTAGCTTCTCAAGTGCATGTGTACATGTGCACTCTAATTCTCTTTATAAACCGAGGACAGGTGCAATTGACCGCAACAGGAAATTGGCATATTTTCAGTGAGTACTATCTACCCAATCACTAAAACGGCTGTCTCCTGGTGTGGTGAATGGTGACCTCCTTGTACAAAAGACGAAACCCACTGACAGCCCATCAAAGGAATAGAGGCAGAGTCCAGACTGTTTCTTTAGAGAAAGAGATTGAGGGAAGGAACCAAAAATATAAATAAGCGTTGGCTATTACATAAGTAGAATTAGCCAAAATGTATTTATTAGATTGATCAGCGGGATGCAAGCCAACAAAAACAAATGTTGCTTAGAGAAATCTGTTGTCTATTTTCTAATTTTACATACATTTACCTCTTTAATGTTGGATAATGTATATTTGTAAATAAAAAATAAAAAATATATATATCTCCTTGGCCAATTAAGACTCTAATTGCATATATATATATATACTTAATGCTGAAGTTAATTTAACAAACTGTAACTATCACTTATTTTTTTACTGTACGGTGGAGGGTTTTAGTCACTTCTTTTTACCCACCATAATTTATATAATGTTCCTTTTGGATATGCAATTATAAAATAGAGTTAATGGACATTACCAATTGTGGCCTCCTAAGACCAGATTTATCTGTTTTTTTTTATTAATCTCTCGATTTTAATGTAGTAGATCTGTAAACAATGAGTGTACAGTATGTCTATTCCAAAGAAGAAGTAATTGGAACTCTCCAAAGTACCAGATAAAAAGGTTTTTAGCAAAGGGCCACATGTGTTACAACAACGACCTTATTTGTAGCAGAGGCAGTCATGTGTTTCTTGGCTATAATAAAGATTGAAATTTCAGTTTCATCAAGTGAATATGTCTTAAATTAGTCATTAGGGATTGTGTTGTTTGTGAGGCATACATTTTTGATGACATTGTTCTGAGTGTGCACACAAATCCTGTTATATCAAATAACAGGATTAAGGGACATCATGCTGAAGTGAGATGTTAAAATGAAAAACATTAACAAAAAGCAGAAGGTCTCCATGGTCCATTGAGTTGCCAAAATATAACTTGACTATCCAGAGGAGAACAACTACAATAAGGCAATAGTGTTTGGTAAAAATGGGAATTGCATCGTAATATTGCTTTTTTGTTAATAGTAAACCAATGGGATTTAAACAATATAAACATAATGTATTTTCCAGAATTCTAGAATCACTTAAAAATATAGTGTGCACTTAGAACTTTGTTTCCTTCAACTACCAGTAGGTCAATTTTGTACAGACAAAGTGTGGAAGAACCTTAAGCAAAGAAAATATATTTACATCCAACCTACAGTACAATAAAGAATCCATCTTTAAATAAGGAAATATGGCAGAAAAAAAGCATGGAGCAAACCTTCCCAGTTCAATCTTCAACACCATTCCTTGTTTTATAATCACTGTACGTACTGTAGACAAATGTTAGGGATATCTCTTACTGTGTGTTTTCCCATAAATTAAGCCCTGGCTATATTTATGTATTTAAGGTATTGATCATACTGTCATAATAATACCATTAAAATAGTCAATCTTTTAATAATCTGGCTAACAAACAGTTAACTTGAGTTACAAATTAGACTGTAAAAATACATGTTATTGTTTTTATTGGGGTCAAACTAGCTTGAACCGGCCTGGTTTTCTGTTAGTCTAGAAGTGGGGTTATCTGGAGGCAAGCCCGCTCTGGGAAAGTGGGAGAATTGAACCAAGAGTCACAACTCTTTTTGACATTGGAAATAAGCAGAAGCCCTTTTAATGCAATTTACAGATGTATCAAGACTTACTGCCTCTTTGGGCGCGAGAGGTTGCGATGCCGGAGTGTGGCCGGGCCCGGGCTTGATCATGGACTGGACAGTAGTAGGCTTTGTGGGAGGATTAACTCAGTGGGTCCCTGATTCTGAATGGGAACACTGCAGCGTTAATCCTATCGAGCTAGCCACCAGTCTGTAAGAGCTCTGGGACTCCTCTGCGCAGCTCTTACAGACTCTGGCCTCTGATGATTAACACTCCCGGGCATCAAAAAGTAATACTTTTTGGTGCCGCAGACCAACCGCACATGGACTGCACATTTCAGCCTGTTCCTCCAATGAGTGCGAAAGTTAGGGGTTGTGGCCAGGAATATATTCCATATGTCTGTCATTTTACTAAACATAAGAAATCGATTTGATATTATTCACAATAATTACAAATATATATTTTTAACATTTGCGATCAGACGAATTAAAAAATGCTAAACAATCCACAATTGTGAGGGTGCAATGGTCAGATATCTGTTTTCTCATACCCAAGTAGAAGTTACGTTCGAAGATGGAATTCTTGAAGGTATTATAGTAAGAAATATATGGGACAGTTCAGGGCACACCCCAGGTGAGCTTATTCAGCTTTCAATGCAGGGGCTTGAAGGATAAACCCCATGCATTTGAGAGGTGAAGGTGTAATTAACAAGAGGTGTGTGTTGATGCTAACAAGACACATTTTCCATGCTCCAAACATCTCTTTTGGGAGAAATCTGATATTGTTCTATGTTAACATGTTGTTTTTACCCTGCTCTTTTATTAAACTGTCTGCATATATTGTACTGTATGTTTCGTGCAGCCTTATTTTCTTATTTTCTGTAACTAAGCACTCTACTACTTTTGTGCTTTCTTTGGGTCTTAATTGAATTTTGCACATTTTGAAGAGAATAACTGCATGTTTGGACACATTTTGCCAAAATAGATTTTGTGTACTAATTACACATTTTTCTTAGTAAACTGGGACCAAGGACCTCTAGCGATAAGACTTTCCTTTATCCTTGGTGGTGGTAGCAATTTTAGGTTATATTTGTGATGGATTCAGGGGAGATATTACTAATTTCAGGGAACCTGCAGGGGAGAAAACTGGGTCAGCTAGATAGCTGTATGTATTAACCCTTGTCACATGTACAAGTCATCTGCTCATAGTTGTGTCATTTATGCCACCTACAGATGTGTCCACACTTACTGTTTTCAATGCCCGAAAACAGTAAGAGGCCCTGGAGGTTTAACTCTGTGCAGTCCATGCTTCTGAATGGGACCCCACAGCGTTAATCCCTTTGGGCCATTTGCTTGGAGTGATTTAAATGTCCTGTACAGCCCCCTTGATGATGTAGATGGCTAAATATGGTCATATAACCTCCCCTTCATGACGTAGAGCCATATATTCTGGCATCTACATCTTTCAGGGGAAGGCAATACTGTACAGCCCTGTATCTTTCTTTCAACACTGTGGGACACGGCTCCTGACGGGGAGACGGCTACAGATGGGGAGACTGATGTGCAGTTCATCTAAAAGGTTGGCATCGGTTTTCTCTCCAAGCAGATGGTTCATCAAGTTGACTATTAACTCTCCGGGATCCCATTCAGAAGCATGGACCACCATAGCCTTAATCCTCGAGGGCCGCAAGACTCACTGTTTACAGGGCCACGGATGAGCCAGATATTTCAGTATGTTGGTCCACGGGCACATCAGTACCCTTTACTATAATACTAATACATTTTGACTCAGAGTTATCCATACAAAGAACTTTGTATTCACAGCTGCATTCAACCTGAACCCCTTCTGTGTATATCTGCATCACCCAAAGGCAGATGCCTGATAGAGCTCCCCAAGAGCTGCTCCCCTCTGCACAGGGCCAGCGTGCTAAGGCTTAACATTTACTTGTACTTTATGAATCGTCAACCCCACCCATTGAAATGTTAATGTGCTAAGAGGACAAAGAACTTTGTATTCGCAGCTGCATTCAACCTTAACCCCTTCAGTGTACATCTGCATCGCCCTGATTGCTCAGGGATTCCCTGAGGAAATTCTGTCAAAGAACAAAATGTGTAGGATTTTGTGCCAGGAGTTGGAGTGCCCATTCATACTGTGGAGAGCCTGCACGGCCCCTGTCTCCATTGCCTAATAGTTAACACAGCACATCTGGGTTCCCGCATCCTAGTCTCGCAAGCGCCATCAAAGGTGACATCACGACGGAGGAGCGAGGAAGCAGGAGCACAGATGGAGACGGACAGCAAAGACCAGAGTTTTTAAGTACCATCAACTTCTGTCGGCACACAACAAAGGATTCTACCTGGGACCAGGAGAGTCCATGAGCCAGTTATCCTAACAATCATATTGCCTTCTATCAACCTATGTTTGTGAGTGTATATCTGTCCCTTTTCAATACAATTATATGTTACAGTATTACACGTATTGTTTTCTTTTCCTTCTATTTCAAGGGAATTCATTCCAATTTCCAAACTTACACCTACTGTTCTAGTGTAAGCCATTCGTATTCACATTTTATTTTTCACTATTTGTTTGGTTGTGTTTGCGCCCCATATTAGTTTTCTGTGTATTTTGTAGACACAGAGACTGTGTCTCATTGGGTGCTGCACCATTACCTCACACTTTCACATTCTTTGGAGAATTTTTTTTTGTATATTAATTCATTTGCACTTAAGATATTACCAGCAGTAGAGTAGAGAGAATATGCTTTTTACCACAGCAATATTTCTGAGATATTTTTTAGAAGGCACTTACAAATGAGCATGTAAAGCAGTAATTATTGTGAAAGTTCTGATTGACATGTTAGGCCAATCTTGACTACTGTATGTATATAATGGCCACTCTATACATAATCGGGATAGCACTATGGTACCTTTTAATAGGTGATAAAAACTACATTACATAAACATTTTACTACATTCTACCATATTAACTCATTAGGAGCCCAAGGAGCAACTCAGTGCTAAACGCATGCCCCGCTGGTCCCTAAGGTCTGCTAAAGATTTAATACCTCTCTACTCTAACTAACATCCTTAATACAAAATAATATAACCCTCCCCCTACCCGTCCCCCCAAAGGGCACCTGAAAATCATGTGCATGCCATGGGGAGTCTGGATAGTTAGTGTTATGGCTTTTGTTCAATACATCTACACAATTTGTAAATCGAGAAGAAAAAAGTGTTTTACATTTTGAGGAGAAATTAAATGAAAAGCCCTAAATTTGGTGAATAAAATACATATTTTTTTTTTTACATACAGTATTATCTTTGGGCAATACAATTTTAAATTTGCAAGCTTAGGGGCCTATGCAGAGAGCAGCGTTAGAATAAATTGGAGAGTTTAAGAAAAAGTAGCTTTAATGGAGAGTTTTATTCTCCATATGCAGAAATGGGCGAAATCCGCTATTTTTTTAGCATTACTGCATATGGAGAATTGTAAAGGAGGAGATTCGCGCAGCTGAAAGGGGGGAAAAAAAATCGTGCATTTTTTTTTTCCCCTATAGCCGGCGACCTCCTGCTTCTTGCCAACTTTAGTTGGCGGAGAAAATTGACGAAAATCGCGCCAAAAACAGCTGCTAGATGGCGAGCGCGCCTTTCTGAATTCGGATATTTATCAGACTGACGAGATGTAGTTTCTCGCCAGCCGCGCGGCGAAATTTTGCAATAGGAAAAAAAAAATGGCGCGTTTTCCCTAACTCGCCATTTTCAGCTGTTTTTAGCGCAATTTTCTCCTAAAAATGGCGAGATTGCAAATATCGCTGCTCTCTGCATGAGGCCCTTAGTGTCCCTTTGTCTCCTCTGTGCCCCAGGCACCAAAATTAGATTGTTAGCACCTTGGGATAGGGACTGCAAAATTCTGTGAACAGCACTAAATGAGTTGTTATTATTATTATTATTATTATTATTATTATTATTACCAACTACTATATGAGAGCACACACGATGATCATTTTCTTAAATGAAAATTAATGTTGCCTACTTATTGTGTGTCTTTTCATGCTTCTCAAGGTCTTTTTTCTTCTTCATATCTCTGTATAGCCTGAGATATTCTAATTACCCATCCTTTTTAGGTATGAAATATGGAGAATATGAGAGGAAAATAATGATTTATGACAGTATATGAAAGGTGTACATTTTGATTTTAACATTTTAATTTAGCAATCTGACGTACATAAATAAAAAAGTGTCTCACTGCCTTTTTTTTAATTGAATGCTGTACATTACTCACTGTTCTGTTCAATTGTAAGTTATCCATATGATTTTTAAATAAGCGAAATCGAAGGAAATAAATAAAAGAAACAGTACACTACAAAAAAAATCAATATAGGGATAATTTTCTCATGTAAATATGATTATTGTGTCTATTTTGTCTTACAAAGCCTCCTCAAGGTTATGATTCACTTTTTGCATGTCTGTGCATACTTTGAGATTGTCTTATATTATGCATTGGTTAAGCTGTTACTCTTTAGGGTGTGAAGCATGGAGAACATGATTTGAAAAGAATGATTTATGACAACACAATATCTGAAAGGTGTAGCGTTTGATTTTCTCCAGCCATTTAGATTCAAACACATCCCATTACACTTTAGCTAATCCTAAATCCAGAACAAAGCCAAAGAGGACATTTTTACATTTTAATTTAGCTATCAGTTGTACATTACATAAATAAAAAGGGGCACTGCATATTCATTGTAAAATAAATCAGCTCACTGTGTGTTGGAATTGCTAGTTTGAATGAATGTTATCGAAAGGATAAGACTACTTCTTTTGAAAGGCATTACTGCATTTTCTCAATGAGAATCAATCAGTTTGCGGTGACCTTCATGTGATCAGTAGGGGGTGAGCACTGGCACTAAATCATTTTGATTCACAGATGAGATCAACATATTCATATTTGTTTGCCAAATGTGTGCTTTAATTTAAGCATCACCTGATTGATGCCTGTAATTTATGCAGCTTAGAACTAGAGCGTCATATTTTTTGTTCTTTCCGAGCTAACAGGGGGAGACTTTCTTGGAAACAGATAAAGGAGAGAGAACTTAATTTGTAGCAATGTGACTACGGTCACACATGTTCTAGAATTAATGTTTTTCATTAAGGTAAAAAGTATCAGCTGTATGTACATCGGGTTTTTAATTAACATGGTCAATGGGACAAATGGTACAACAGCCTAAGTAGAGGTTTGTAAACAGTTTTACATTCTCATTCTCATGTGCTCGCTCTACTTCCTCAACCTCTCTCCAGCCCCTTACTCCATTTTATTATATCCACTGTCTCTACAAGGCATGGAACTATGTATTGTAAATATTCACTGTATTGTACATTGTCATGATCATATCATGAGATATTGTGCATTTTAATCCATCTGGTGCTTCAGTGGTTAATGGTGCAACACTTTGGGTTTAAAAATACAATACATTGTGTTTATGCCAGGTCCAAAGAGAAAAAAAAGCTGTATGGTGCTCAAACACAGACGAATAGCTTAAACAAGCCAGGGTAAATTGATTCCATCACTGTATAAATCCTTGGAGTATCACTTGAATACAGTATATAGACCAGATCATATAATGAACAACACCTAAATCCACCGTTGATGGAATAGCTGGATGGAGTATTAGTAACAACTCCCACTGGCTAGTGTCCAGACATATATGCATCGATGTGGACAAATGAAAAGGTGTGCAAGAGTAAAATGACTCACATCCGTATCGTCTTCTGTGTGATGTCCCTCCCAAGGTGTGTGCCTCCGTTTTTCCACGGGATCCAAGCAAGCAGGCAAAGGAAAGTTGGAGCACTACTGTAAACAGTGAAAAAGAAAACTGCAAGAGAGTGTGTCCCATAAAAATAAAAAACGTATGACAGGTCCAGACTTGTCATGGGTCTGTGCTGGGCCTCAAACAAAACTTAATTGAGGGGGCTAGAGGGTCATAAACACTAAGCAGAGCTGACTCTGGCAGCTTCAAAGCAAACTCAGTCTGTTAATAATTACCTGTACATTCCAGAGAAAGGTGACCCACAAGTCATGTCCTAATTAAAGGACTTTATTAAAAATGAGAATATCTTGTGACGTCATCTATTCTACATACTAAGAGTTACAAATCTTTAATCGTATCACAGAGTGGCATGTAACAAGACCACACACTGCACGGTTAAGAGGTAATAAGGTACAGATATCCATTTGTCTCTGGTTGCCACCTGCCCCCACCTCTCCCAAGCTGCTCTGCGCCCCTCTCTGCCAGGCCAGGCCTCTCTCCTGCTGGTGCACACCAGAAGTGGAGCACGACTTCTGGGTGGGCCCAGCTTCCGATGTGCACTGGCGAGAGAGAGGCCCGGTCTCGCACAGAGGGAGACCTAGCGTGGGAGAGAGACCTGGCATCAGCTAGGGAGAGCCGGGGCACCAGAGGCCTCAGACCACCCCAAATGTAGGTGTGTGTGTTGTATTTTGTGTGTGTGGGGGGGGGGGTTGTATTTTGTGTGGGGGGGATTGTATTTTGTGCATGGGGCTATTGTATTTTGGGCATAGAGCATATTGTAGTTAGTGTTTAGAGGTGAGTATTATATTTTTTGTGTTGAGGAGTGTATTGTATTTTTGGTGGGGAGCATATTGTATTTTTGGTGGGGAGCGTATTGTAGGTGGTATTATTGTGGGGGATTGTACATGTATAAGGGGGATTGCATGTGTGTGGGGTTGGGGTGTGTGTGTGTGTGGAGAGGAGATTGAGGAGAGAGGAGTAATTAAGTGATAGCGGAGTGGGGAGAGTGTGAGAGTAGAGAGGGGGTGGAAGATGGAGGTGGGGGAGTGAGAGAAGAGAGTGAGTGAAGGAGATGGGGAGGAGAAATACATGGGGAGAGGAGGAGCTCACGAGGAGGGGAATCGCGATAAGGAGCGATGGAGGGGTGGAGTAATAGAGGTGGGGACTTGCAACTAGGTGTGAATGTGGGGGAGCTTGCAAGGCTACCAACACTATAGTCTTTGGCCCTGGGAAATCTGTCCACTGCCCTACATATACTGCTGCATGCTTCTAGGAGAAGGTAACTTTAGCGGTTAGGGTATGGGTTTCGGTTTAGTGGTTAGGGCAGGGGGTTAACTTTAGGGGTTTTAGTGGTTAGGGTAGGGATTTTAGGGTAAAGGCTTAGGGTAGGAGGTTTTAGGGTAAGGGTTAAGTTTCGTCACTTACCTAAGCGCAAAGTGACTGGCAGCAACAGGTCCCAGCGGCAGGGTTACTCGCAGCAAAGCGCCAGTGGTCATTTGGCGGCCGCAACCAAATAATCTAGCCTGTAGCCAGAGTAGGACCTGCTCTAAAATTCAACCCCAAAGCCATCCCCTAGAGTGCATCACCAGCCAGTATAGGGCTTGTCACATATACCTCGCATTGAAAAAAACATTGTGGATGCATTATCTCGTTCGCGGTGGGAATTGTTCCATCATTTGGTTCTGTAGGCTGACATGGAGGGTATTGCTTGCCCTTTTGTTTCTGTGGCATCTGATAACGTAATTGGAAGTTTGGTCAAAAACTCTTCTGCACCTCCTACTTGGTCTTTTTATTGTAAGGCTTGGAAGGAATGGTGCTTGTTTTAGATCAGTAGAAAATTCTCTGGTGATGATTCCTGGTCTATTTTGATGTCTTTTGTTTTAAGAAAGGTTCTGTGCCGTCTTTTACTAGGTATTTAGCAGGTACTTCGTTTTTTATGAAGTTAAATGGTTTTCAAGATTTAACAAAGGTTTTTTTTAATTAGACAAGTTGTTAAAGGTTATAAAAAAGGTAGTTACAGTATGTTAAGGATAATAGGGAAAAAAAGAAAAAAGAGAATGGGGCAACAGTATGTTAAGGATAATAGGGAAAAAAAGAAAAAAGAGAATGGGGCAACAATCAATAAGAGAACTCACTGTTTCTTCGATGATCCTTACAAGGAAGCTGCTCACACAAAGTGTAGTCTTTTTTTGAAAGCAGGTGCTTTGTTTTCATCACGAACACATGCAGATGATAACAACATTTCTGGCCACTTGGGCCTTTCGTCAGGTAAGTGAGTGATAATAGGAAACCAGTTATGCCTGATTTATTTAAAGAATTTTTTTCCATGTAAGAAATGTTGTACT